>NW_006922503.1:531411-537516 GCF_000298275.1 Orycteropus afer afer | reverse complement strand
AAAACTGAAAATAATAAAAAAAAATTACCAGGTTTATATATTTAAAGATATTGTATCCATAAAGGAAGAATAAGGAACAAGATACTAAGGACTTGAGCCTAGAGTGGAAGTAGGAATTGACTGCTAACTGGCTCAAATGAATTTTTGAGAGTAAGAGTTAACTTTTTGGCATTTAAATTATACCTCAATAAAACTGTTTTTTAAAAAATGCTAAGGTAACATTGAAAGAACAACAATAACAGAACAAAAAACCTTTACGAAAACAAAAAATGATGATAGCAGAAATGAAAAAATAAGGGAGTTAGAAGATAAAGTTGAAGAAATACTCTAGAAAAGCAAACTAAAGACAGAAAGAAAAGATAAGAAAATTAGACAATTAGTCCAGGAGATTCATAAAATTAGAAACTGTAGTGAGAAAAGTGAGAGGAAACAAAGAAAAATAAATCAATACCAAATAAATATTAAGAGAATTACTCAAAACTGAGAGATTCACATCTTCAAACTGAAAGTGCCCACTGAGTTTTCAGCACAATGGATGAAAATAGGCAAGGGCAAAGCACATTTCTGTGAAAAATGAAAACACTAGGAAGAAACAGAAAACCTCATAAGCATTTACTAAGAGAGGACAAAAAATACTACATAGAAAAGTTTAGGAATTAGAATGATTTTAGACTTAACAGCAACACAGGAAATCAGAAGACAATGGAGCAATATCTAGATCCAGGTAAGTTATCAATCAAGCGTGAGAGTAAAATGAAATTTTCAAACATGCAAAGTCTCAAAACCACACCTCCCATGCTCACTTTCTCAGAAAGCTACTGGAGGATATGTCCCACCAAAACAAGAGAATATAACAAGAAGACATGTAAAATACAGGAAACAGTAAGACAGAAGCAAAGAATAGCCCTCCAGAATGATACTGAAGGGAGATCCCAGAATAACAGCTGTGCAAAAACCAAATCTACTGCCTTCAAGTCAATTGCAACTCACGGTGACCCTGTAAGACAGAGTAGAACTGCTCCATAGGGTTTCTAAGGCTGTGAATCTTTACGGAAATAGACTCTATCATCTTTCTCCTGCAGAGCAGCTGGTATGTTCCAACTGCTGACTTTCCAATTATCAGCTAAGAACTTTCTACCACTGTGCCACCAGCACTCCATAACAGCTATACCCCAGGCCTAAAAAGCAAGCTGAACAGAAGATTCTGGGAGCAAGTTTGTCAATATTAAACTGACATACTATTTGATGCATACAATCACATTAAGAGGAGATTTAGACAACTGGTAGACAGTTTGGGATTGAGTTAGCCATGCAGATGTAAAAAACAAAGCCAACCAAAACACAAGATAATTATTAACTTCAGGGAAAACAGTGGAGACTAACAGTTACAGTCATAGTAACCTAAACCAGGAGTCAGCAAACTACAGCTTGCAGGCCAGCTGCTTGTTTTGTAAATAAAATTTTATTGAAACATAGCTGCCGTTGTTAGGTGACATCGAGTCGGCTTCAACTTATAGTGACTCTATGTACAACAGAATGAAATACAGCCTAGTCCTGTGCCATCCTCACATCCTCACTACGCTTGAGCCCATCACTGCAGCCACTGTGTCAATCCACTTCGTTGAGGGTCTTTACCTTTTTGGCTGATTCTACATTATCAAGCATGACTTCCTTCTCCAAGGACTGATCTCTTCTGACAACATGATCAGAGTACATGAGATGAAGTCTGGCCATTCTTGCTTCCAAGGAGCATTCCAACTGCAGTTCTTCCAGGACAGATTTGTTTGTTCTTCTGGCAGTCCATGGTGTTTTCAGTATTCTTCACCAGCACCACAATTCAAAGGCATCAACTCTTCTTTGGTCTTCTTTATTCACTGTCCAGCTTTCACACTCATATTCCAAAAACCAAACCCATTGCCATCAAGTCAATTCTGACTCATAGCAACCCCCACTGGGTTTCTGAGGCGGTAAATCTTTACAGAAATAGGTTGCTCTGTCTTCCTTCCATGGAGTGGTTGGTGGGTTTGAATCACCAACCTTCTGGTTAGCAGTCAAACGCCTTAGGCACTATGCCACCAGAGCTCCTAGCAGTCAATTCCTGGAGCCTTGTTTCTTATGCCAATTCCTTTAGTGCAGATTGGACTTCTTCCTTCAATACCATTGGTTCTTGATCATATGGTACCTCCTTTAATAGCTGAATGTCAATTCATGGTTTTTGGTATAGTGACTGTGTATTCTTTACATCTTCATTTGATGCTTCCTGCGTCGTTCAATATTTTGCCAATAGAAACCCTCAATATTGCAACTCAAGGTTTTAAATTTGTCTTCAGTTCTTTCAGCTTGAGAAATGCTGTGCGTAAAACACACAGCACAAAACTCATTTATTTACATACTATCTATGGCTACAAAACATGCTATAATGAGCAGATATGACATAGACCATACGGCTCACAAGGCTAAAATATTTACTACCTTGGCCCTCCAAGGAAGTGTGCAGACCCCTGATACATACAATCAGTGGTGAAGTTTCACTTCCAGTATGTCAGTGTATACTCTTAACACATCAACCCTCTGCAGATAGTAACTATAAATCTTGGTTAAAACATGAGTTGAAAGTGGTTGCATCAATGGAGGGGAAAATGGAGGTGGCAAGAGAAGCACAGGATTACTCTAATCTGTAACAAGGCTTGTACATGTATTAAATCCTTTGAATTACGTGCATTTAACTCTGAAAGAAATAAAAACTAAATTTAAAAGATTTATATAGCAGAGTCTATTTAAAGGCGCTCTGGTATTACAGTGCCTAAGGCATTTAACAGCTAACTAGAAGGTTGGTGGTTCAAACCCACCAGCTGCTCCATGGAAAGAAAATGGGGCAATCTACTTCTGTAAATATTTACTGCCTTGGAAACCCAATGGGGGTTACTATGAGTCAGAATCGACTCAGCAGTGGGTTTGGTTTTTGTTTGGTCTATTTTAAGACAGTAATATAATAAATATCTACTGGAAAACAATATTGTTAGAAAAGCATTAAAATTCAAATTGACATTTATCTTTAAACATACATAAACGTGGTAAAAAAAAAAATATGGAAATTGGCCTAAAGACTATTAAATAATTAGTCTCAAAGTCATTTGATGCTATTTCCTCTTTCAGTTTCCTTCCACTGAATTTTCAAGGAAAGTTGTATTTCTGCAAAAAGTGGGTTTGATGTAGACAAGTGCTTGTGTTGTTCTTCCTTCTGACCTCAAAGAATACATGCACTAAGCATGGAGAAGTAGGAGGTGACAATGGTTAATATGTGGCTCTAAATGGTGAGTACTGAGTGGACTAAAATGGTTTTCTGAAAAACTAACATGCAAAATGGATTAAAATACAAATCTCTCTATTTGATGAACATTTTAGCAAACTGCTTCACTCTGCTTCAGTCTAGCACCTTTTGTACTAAACAGAAATGACCACTGAGTTTTCAAAATAGCTATAAAATTAAATATGTTGTTGTACCTCTATAAGTGCAACTCAAAATCAGCTTGAGTAAAATTCTATTCTGTGCAAATGTTTAGATGGTAATCATGTTCCTTTTTACCTCTTACCACAATAAGTATTTATTCCTAATTATGTTAGCAATATTAAGAAAATGATATATTTTTAAAATGCTGTTTAGTAACCAACTCAAAATTAAGACAACTACACTGATTATTATATAATTAATGGGTTTAGGCGCTATAGTCAGATTTTGGTTGCTATGACCATCAATCATGTTTTAAATCTGGTATAACTGACAGTTTTCTACAACTTAAAATTGTTACTAACATTCATTCTCAGATATTTTCAATTTCTGGATTTATAATATTTGTTCCTCAAGGAATGATTATTTTTGGACAAATACGTGCCATACAGACATAAACACCAGGTAACTGCCTGATAAACATCCTCTAAAGGCAAAACATTTTTAGATCTTATATTTAGAGGAACATGAACAAAACTAAAATTTCAAATCCACCTGTCTCAGAAATAGGATTATGGATGATTTTTTAACCCAAGTCTCTACATTTTGTATATTATTATGGTTTCCTGGTTTTAAAAATTATGTTAGAAATTGATAACAGCAGTTTCTTCTGGGGAAAAAAAACTGCACATCTAGGAAATAGGAAGGAAAAAGGCCTTCTGAATTGTATATACTGTGTGTGTGTGTTTGGGTGTGCTTTTTAAATATATGTTTTAAAAAATGGTCAGGTTGAGTGGGTTACATTTTTATATTGGTAAAAGGTTTATTTTGCCAGGGAGATGTTCAAGGAAAATTTGGTTAAGTAATAACATAAAGGAAACAAGGCAGCTATTAATAAGATAATTTTCAGTTGTCTTTTTAATAACAGGAAGCAAGCTATGCTTAAAGAATTCATAGGTATTTAAATTATTGCCTTTCACAATGGATGCCAACTTTCAGAAGTCATTGTGGTTTTTTCATTCCTGAGAGAAAAATTCCACCTTCTATTAAGATAGACAGAAGTGAGATGGCTAAACTTGACTTAGCTCCCAAGGGCTACCTATGTAAGCAGAGGCAAGTAGCTACAGTTCTGACATACCTGAAGGAGAAGAAAGCCACCACCTACTGCAGTTGCTGCAAGTTTTCCAACTTTCTGGAACAAAAATCCAGCACACCTTTAATGAAAGAAATGACAGAAGCTGAGAATGATTGATGATGTACTAACTAAACCCTTTTCCCTCTTCTAGCTTTTACTGCTTCCCTGAGAAAATCATAAGATCATCCTATTTCTTTTGATCATGTCCTCCCCTGCTCAGACACCCTCAATCTTTCCTCTAAGTAAAAAATATACAATATGAAATGTTTGAGATTTGCTTCAAAATAAGGGATGGAGAGAAGAGGATTTAGAATTGGCTATTCAAACTGGGTGATGGATACTCAAAGGTTCACTGATTCTCTTTTAGTTTGGTCTAAGCTGAAACTTTCTGTAATAAAAGTGTTTTCTTTCTTTTTTTTTTAATACTGTCAAGATTCTCCACACATCTGGCCAACCTCCACTCTATCCAAACTCTGTTCTAACTCAACTAGTTTCCAAATAGGTCATCACCTTTGATCAAGCTAGTAATCTCCCAGCTTCTAGGGCCTTCTGCCTACATGTGCCTTGAAATTTACCATAAGAAAATTATTTTGTTTTGTTTTTTAATACAGTCAAGATATTCCACACATGTGGCCAACCTTCACTCTACCCAAACTCTGTTTCAACCCAACTAGCTTCCAAATAAGCCATCACCTTTGATCAATCTATTTATTTCTAGAGGTTTCTGCTTAGCTCTGTCTAAAGCTTTCTTACCCTTCAAGGTCCAACTGGGGTTCTACCTTTTGACTATTATAGCTCATCTTTATTCTCATGACTTCCTTGTTTGTATCTTTCTTTGTATTAAACCTGTTTTGTCTCATCCTGCTAGAATGTCAATTCCTATACTTCTTTAGTGGTTAATTCTCTCCTTCAATGAATTCACAAATTCCCTTTAGTACTTCAGACCCACCAGCCACTCCTCAGAAGGAAGATGGGGCAATCTACTTCTGTAGTGATACTGCTTCAGAAACCCAAGGAGGGGTCGCTATGAGTCGCATCTGACTCAAGGGCACATAACAACAACAACAACTGTGCAAAAGTAGCCCTAATGGCACAGTGATTAAGTTCTCAGTTGTAAACCTAAAGGTCAGTGGTTTAAACCCACCAATGGCTCTTTGGGAGAAAAGACCTGGAGATCTGCTCCCATAAAGACTTATTGTTGTTGTTGTTATTAGGTGCTGTCGAGTTGGCTCGGACTCATAGTAACACTATGGACAACAGAATGAAACACCACCCAGCCCTGTGCCACCCTCACAATCTTTGCTATACCCAAGCCCATTGTTGCAGCCACTGTGTCAACCCATGTCCTCAGGGCTGTGGTAATTAAGGTTATGTGTCAACTTGGCTGGGCCTGGTTTTGAGTGGGTAGGCACTGGTGTTAGTTATTCCCATGATGAGACTGGTAATCAACTCCATCGTGGAATCTACTGTGAGCAGCTGAGTAGCTGCTTTAGGGATATGGTCTGCTTCCAGTATATAAGGA
>NW_006922503.1:529961-530555 GCF_000298275.1 Orycteropus afer afer | reverse complement strand
ATTGGTGTTGATTGCGGAACCAAGTAATATGAAATTGTTGACAACTTCAATCGTTTCTCCATTTATCATGATGCTGTTTATTGGTCTAGTTGTGAGGATTTTTGTTTCATGTTGAGATGTAACCCATACTGCAGATTGTTAGTCTTTAATCTTCATCAGTAAGTGCTTCAAGTCATCCTCACTTTCAGCAAGCAAAGTTGTGTTGTCTGCATACTGTAGGTTGTTAATGAGTCCTCCTCCAATCCTGATGAGACACTCTTCTTCATACAGTCCAGCTTCTCAGATTATTTGCTCAGCATATAGATTGAATAAGTATGGTGAAAGGATACAACCCTAATATACTCCTTTCCTGATTTTAACCATGCAGCACCACCTCATTCTGTTCAAAAGACAGCTTCTTGGTCTATGTACAGGTTCCTCATTAGCATGATTAAGTGTTCTGGAATTCCCAATTCTTCTCAATGTTATCCATAATTTGTTATGATCTAGACAAGCAAATGCTTTTGCATAGTCAATAAAACACAAGTAAACATCTTTCTGGTATTCTTTGCTTTCAGCCAAGATCCACCTGACATCAGCAATGATGATATCCCT
>NW_006922503.1:523643-528951 GCF_000298275.1 Orycteropus afer afer | reverse complement strand
AAAGATTTCTAAGTCTAGCCTTTCTAAATGGTAAATTTACATTTTCCAATTACATTCCAAACTTCTCTAGCACCCAGAACCATATATTCAAAATGTCCCAAAGCAAGCATCACCTTTACAACCAAACCAACTATTACTAAGGTCCCAACATGTATGTGTGACAGCACCATTCTCCAGGATTGCTACTTTACATTCATCTCAGACTCAGCCTTCTTCATCCTCATCTTGGTCCAACTGACTGCCAAATTCTATATACTCTATCTGTTTAACGTTATTTAACCTTGTCTCCTTTCTGTTCTTAAGGGCATCATTATGTTGCTAATGGTTCAGGTATCTATACCTTGTTTCCAGACCATTCTAACTGGTCTTCCCAATTTCTAGTCTCTCCTATCAGTTTTATCTTCTTATTATGCTACGAAACCTATAGCTACCTTCAATACCATTGGTATAATCTCTTTAGGCTCCCATGTGTATTCTGAATTGGTCTGAAGTGTTAACTGGTTAGGTTAATACCTATTAATGTTTCCTCTTTAATGTATACCACACAATTATTACATCAGTCTCATAACCTTAGAAAACTGCAAAAATTTGCTATACTGAATCCAGTCATTGCAAAAAAATCACTGTGAAATATTAAAGTCCTATTGCACAGCTCCTGGGCTAGCAGCTGGCTATAACTCAAATATATGCATTTACTATAAAGAATATGTCCCTTAGTAAGGGGAGTCAGTATCAAATGCTCAGAAAAGGAAGCAGAAGAAGCAAACAATGACCAGAACCACATATTTAAAATGTCCCAATAATATCCTTGGGATCATGCTCCACAAACATGTGTATCCACATGACATTAACCACTAAAACAAACCTAACTCCCCCTGCTATGTCTCTAGACTTACCAAAGTTCTGCCAATTACCATGAAACCAGATGTGCATGAACTGTTGAATGTAAAACAAGTTTGCTAGGTAAATTTGCACCCAATGTACAATTTATATAAAAAAAAAAGTGCTGTCAAATATGAAGCCAACAAATAAACAGTGATTTGATCATTCTATTTCTCAATTATTTCTTAGTCTCTTTTTTAAAGATCAGTCTTCAGGCCCTGATTCACTTTAACCCATCACCTATGGCACCAAATTGTGAGCTTATATAAGGAGAAGTCCAGACTGTAAATTAGGGGATCAAGGTGCAACCAGCCTATGAAGAATTGTCTGAATGACCAGGACCATGAACAGACATCTTTGTTGTAACTGGGCTTTTTTCACACAGCAGCAGTAACAAATACACTTAATAAATAAAAACTGCACCTCTCCATTACAGAATCTTCCCCCAAAATGACATTTACAAAAATGCTTGGAGGAGTGTGCCATTGTTCAAACATAAGTAAAACAAAAATAAAAAAAAAATTATACTCAAGTGTAAATATTTAAATTAAATCAATGCAAGATAAATTTAACTTAGAATCTAAGAAAAATAATTATTTGTAAGTTAAGCATCCTCACTGCAAAATTCTCTATGGTTATTAATACTTTCAAAATAAAAGGTCAGACTTGTTTGTAACCCTTGTTATTTGGCCAAACTTTTATTCCAGGAATATCCAAATTATCCATAGTAGCAAGTACACGATCATGTGGTCTGGTTAGGTTAATGCCTATGGACTGCTCCCCCTTAATGTACTTCACAATATTAGAAAGTAAGCAGTCAGCCCTTTTAATTCCAACACTGAACCACCATTCTACAGCTCTTCTTCAAAGTACTGGTATAATCAGAACCAGCCCACAAAAATGAGCAGAATCATCTGAATCATCATCAATAATTTTTACTGAGGATTTTACACTGCTCTCTACAGAGCTGACAATCCAAACCAGTTTGGCTGAGTGAGTTTTTCACAGGTTTTTCCAGTTGTCAACACTGGATGACAAGTAAAATTATTTACATATAATTAACTCTTAAGTATTTTTTCTTATTTACCCTCTACTACTGAATCAGATCCACAATATTTGTTTCACTTCAGAAAGGGGAAAATATATAAAGACTCAAGGAAGGGTGAGGAAGGAACACCACAACAGTGGCAGGCATGAGGAAGGGAAATCACCAAAACCAACATTGAGTCTGAATGTAGATTACACCAATGGCATCACAGAGAAAAGCCTCCAAGCCATGCTCTTTTGGGATTAACAGTGTAAACCTACTAAACATGACAGTGAGTCTGGCCCACCTATAAAAGGGCAGCTGTCAAGTTAATGAACTTAATGAAAAAGATTTTCTTCTCACCAGCCAGTCACACCACCCATTACAATCTGAGTGGCTACTGAGTATTTTTCTACCATAGGTCCTGAACTGTGGCCAAACACTCGATTCCACCAGTGGTGTCTTCTTGCATACTCAGTTAAATCCAACACTTCGTAGGACTCGTCATCACTTTCATATTCTTCAAAACACAAAAATAGAAAAAAATAAATTTAGAGTCAGTCAAGTAATAATTTTTATTTAAGTTACAATTCAATGTTATTTTGGCCTACAGCTAAAAATGTCCAGGTGGAAACTGATGTTACTAGCACGTCAAGAGTAAAAGGGCCTAGCAATAATATCCCCCATCTCCTTTCCAAAGACCAAGGACCAGCCTGGAGGTCCGGAGCCAGTCAGGTCAGAGTTACACAGTAGTGAGGGGTCACCCCCTCCCCAAATCTCAGTAGGGTCAGGGCCAGAGCTGGGTCATTATCAGTGGGAGACGGATGGGGGGGGTCCTCCTCTCAAAGAACCAGTCAAGAGCTGGAGAGAATAAATCACTTCAGAACCAGACTTAATAAATAACGTTTGAAGATAAAGATGAGTGACCGAAGGTGAAGGTAAGGCAGGGGGTGGGGCTAAGTTGGAAGCGAAGGTCGCTCTCCGCCCGCGCTCCAGTGGGAGAAATCTAGCTCGGAGAGGCTACTCAAAAAAATCAAAGCCCCAGAGACCCTGAAGAAGGGGTAGAAAGAGTTGCCCTAAAAGCAAGGTCGGGAGCCGTCCCAAATACTACTTTGGGTCCGGGCCGCTCACCTTGGGGAGGGGGGTTCCGGGTCGCCATGATTCCGCCGGCGGCCTGTTGAGGGTGGTCCCCGCCCGCCCTTCTCTGTGTCTCTGTGTCTCACACACACACACACACACACACACACACACACACACACACACCTCAAGGGCCGCTCTAGGCCGGTGCGGAAGTCTATGGTCTCTTTCTCCCCCCACCCCCTCCTCCGGCGAGGTGCCCAGTCCCCGCCCTCTCCTCTTCAGCGCGGGGCCTCCTGCGCAAGCGCAATGACCAAAGTTGGGGGGAGGGGAGGTCAAAGAGTAGCCCCCGCGAGAGCTTGTGGAAATTGTAGTTAACAGCTGCTTCGCCTTCCCAGCCCCCACCCCCATAATTTCCATAATCCTGTTGTTGTTGTTATGTGCCTTCGAGTCAGACCTGACTCATAGCGACCCCCTCCTTGGGTTGCCGAGGTGGTATCACTACAGAAGTAGATTGCCCCATCTTCCTTCCTTTGGAGGAGTGGCTGGTGGGTTTGAACCACCAGCCTTCTGGTTAGCAGTCAAGTGCCTTAGGCACTATGCTACATTTTGTTTTAAAGAGCCTTAGGTTCAAGGGGGAGAGGAAGGAAAACACTGGTGGTTTAGAGCGAAAACCAGCTTTGCATTTTGAACACTACCAGAATTCAAACCCTGGAGGAAAGAGGCTTTTATGTACAAGAGAAGCCCTGTTTCAAACCACTCTTTTCTAAGGAGGCAAGAGCTCACCAGTCGACGAAAATTTCTCAAAGGGCTGCTGCAGAGAATTGGAACCTTTATATCCACTCCCTTACCACACATTCCTTGCCAAGAACTTGAGGGAGCCAGCAGAAGGACTCGAAAGTCTTCCGACTTGAGTTTCTCAAGGGGACATAATTTTTAATCATCCTTATTTTTATTATTTTAATCTGACAGGAATGAGGGTCAAATTTCATCAGCCCCAAGGGATTCTTTCGAATGAAGAACCACGTTGATAACCAAACAACTAACTCAAGTTAGTGGATTAACCAACCCCCAAACTTCTTTTGAACTTGCATTGCATCCTTATTCGATGTACAATTAAACAAACCGCTCTGATGTTAACTTTAATGAAATAAGCAAGGAATCCTGCTGTAGAATGAATTACTTAAAATGTTGACTTACCTAACTGCACCTGGCTTTTCAAATCCTGGAGCATTAAATGCAAGAATTGGTTCCCTAGAGCTCAGCCTGTAACCCCCAAAATGCAATTCTAAGGCTGACTGAAGTTGTCAGTGTTCATTTAAAACTCAAAGGGCAGTTCCTTGGTATAAAACTCTGCTTTTCAGAAACAAAAACTTTAGGAGGCATAACTCTATATCTCCTCACGAAATATTTTCCCAGAAGTTATCTATTTGAGTTGATACACTCCCTCTCCATTGCCCACCCATTCCTGTTAAGGTGCTAGAGAAACATCCAAATAATGGACAACTGAAGAAGAGAATGGAGAAAAAGAGGAAAGAAAAATCATAAATTGGAAGAGCAGAATGGAGTGTTGACTGGGCCAATGACATCTAAGTGACACCTTCACAATATCTGCAAAAAAATGACTACAAAAAAGTAATTTCCATGTCAAGAGAATGACATTTAGAATCAAAAATGACTATGGAAAAATGAGGGAGATAATAGAATCAAAACACTGCTCTTAGGATGCCAATGACTAAACCTTAAACATATCCAAAGGTGAATCAAAAGTCAATCATTTTTCCAAAGACCTTGAGGGCTGAAAAGAAAAATTTTAAATGTATTCTTCTCTCCCATCTTGCAGTGATGGTACGCCCTTGCCATTATCTTAAGGAAGTTAGTTGTATAGGTATTCTCCATCTTACATATTTGAGTTACCACAAATTGCACTTTGGACTGTCCTTTCGTTTGCTTGTCCATCTTATCATTAGTAATGTGTACTACATACAATGTTGCAGCACATAATTTGCTGATGTTATCATTCTCAGATGTTCATTCTGATGATTTACTGTTCAAAACACTGCCCTATACAGGGACATCAAGCTCAATTGGCATAAGATAGTATACAAAAACATTGTTCCACATCCTACTTTGTTGGGTAGCAACTGGGATCTTAACAGCTTGCAAGCAGCCACCTAGGTACAATGATGGGTCTCTCCTTGTCCAGAGCAAAGAAGAATGAAGAAAAACCAAAGACCCATGGAAACAATTAGTCCAAGTGACTGGTACACTATGCAATCCTCAGCCTATATAACTATGAGACCAGAAAAACTAGATGGTACC
>NW_006922503.1:520240-522998 GCF_000298275.1 Orycteropus afer afer | reverse complement strand
GCTATCCCTATTCTCAGGGATTATCTAGATGATCCAGAACCTTCCACAAGTGGAGTTTTTATTGCAAGTGACAAAATGCCAACATCATCCAAATCTTCTTCATCCTCAGAGTAAATTTTTATGATTTTTTAAATGTATGCATGTATTAAAATATATCTGTAAATTTGTATGTAATGTTTCCAACCCCTAAAGACAAAGATTGGATTTATTAAGATACTAATAATAAAAGGCAATCATAATGAAAACTTAAAAAAAAAAAGGATTTGATTTATGTCAGAACTGACTTACATTGAGACAGAACCCCAACTACCTATGTAATATAATTTTCTAGTGTGAATTTTTTCTTTTCCAGTAGCAAAAAAAGCTGTTATTTTGTTGCCTGAGTGAAGAGTGGCTTAATGACTTTCCAAAGTGTCGTGATCAGCCTAATGTTCTCCAGGGGGTAATGTGTGTTTGTGTTTAATTCTCATTTTAAACAGTGTAAGTAATTTTTATTTTCAGTTAGCATTAATAAACATTTTCATTATGAACACCGGTATCATCTTATCTACAACTATACCAAAGCAGAATTTGGGCAGTCTCCAACTTTTCAGTGGCTAAACCAAACCCACTGCCATCAAGTTAATTCCGACTTATAGCGACCCTCATTGGGTTTCCAAGGCTGTAAATCCCTAGAGAAGTATATTGCCTCATCTTCTTCCCACAGAGCTGCTGGTGGATTTGTACCACTCATCTGGTTAGCAGCCGAATGTCCCCACAATTTAACTTATTTGGAGTTGAGAATATTTCCTATTTAAGCCATAACAAGTCTTTAATGAAACTATTGGCACCTATTCCTTCTTGATCTTCACCTTTTCTTAATGTCTCAGTCCTTGAAAACCTTACTTGTTAAAAAGTAGTCAGAATTGAGAAAAGCAAAAACTTGAAAGGACAACAAACAGAAGAACACTTCACACTCCCTGAGCAATCTCTTCTCTCCCATTGGCTACAACTGTCACTCCCTATTAGATATGTGCATTTGAGTGACCTGCAAACTCAAAAGTGTTCAAAACAAGCTCCCCATAGGGAAAAAAAAAATCAGGGTCACTTCTCCTTTTCCCCTCCCTTTTCTCCCACAGTTACACAGTAATTTATCCTATACTTACTTGCACCACCTAAACTGTGACATGCATTCTCTCTTTAATGCTTTCAAGGCTTTGGAAGCTCAGCCTATCCTTTGGACCACTGCAGTGGCCTCTCAATTGGCTTCTTCCTCTGTTTTCTTGCTTTTCCTCAACCCATCCCAATCCAATCTAATCTTCACCAGACCTTCTCTTCTAAAACTGAATCTAATCTTACCATTTCTGGCCTTGAATACTTGTAACAATTGTCCATTGGTTACAACATTAAGTCTAAACTTCTCATGGCATACTGCAGAAGTTGGCAAATTACTTGTGTAAAGGGCCTGCTTTAGGCTCTGCTGGCCACATAATGATGTTTGTGGTATAATCTTTTTCTTTGTGTTATTTTAAACAATCCTTTAAACATGTAAAAAGCATCCTTACCTCATGGGATCCACAAAAACAAGTCACAGTGTAAGTTTGGCCCACTGGTCCTAGTTTGCTGACCACTGGTATACAGAACCCTTCACATTTTGGACTCTCTGGCCTTCCAATGCAGCTTGCTCCAAATTTCCACCTTTTCTAGACTTGCTGAATGTATTAAGTTTTCTGAAAACACATTGCTTTTTCCAACTCCCATAACTTGCTTAATGTTCTTTCTTCCACTTGAAAGCAATAGCTTCCTTCTCTACTAGGCAAACTCTCAAACATGCTTTAAGACACATCTTAAAAGTTAACTTCTACACAATTTTTCTCTATTTCCCTTCCTTATACTCCTTGTGTTGAATTTGAAGAAGGCAGTTTAGAATTTTGATTAAGCATTTGGAGGAACTTTGAGATCAACCAGACCTGAATTGAATTCTAGTTCTGCCCTTTCTAGCTTTGTCTTTGGATAAGGGTTTAGCCTATCTGAGCTTCAGGTTCCTCCTTCAAAAAATTTAGAAAAACTGATTAAAAATAAGATAATAAAACCAAGTATGTAAAGAGCTTAGAGCCTTGGCCAAAATGCATATTCATTGAAAGTTAACATTAAGTATTCAGCCATTTTTTCATTCATCAGCTATTTATTGAGCAATTACAAAGGACAAGGCATAAATAAGACAGACAAGTTTGTGGTCTTCATGGACTTTACAGGAAGAAGGTAAAATAGATAAATACAGATTGTAATTAGCTCTGGGAAATAAAAGTAAAATATATAAAGCTTGACATATATAATCAATAATCTGTTAGGAGTGAAATGATTTAAGTCTCAAATTGAATTTGGGCAAGACATTTAAGCTCTATACCAAACCAAACTCACAGCCATCAAGTGAATTCCAACTCATAGCAGCCCCCATTGGGTTTCCAAGACTGTAAATCTTTACAGAAGTAGACTACCTCATCTTTCTTCTACAGAGTGGCTGATTAGCAGACAAACACCTTAACCACTATACCACCAAAGCTTCTTGTTTAAGCTCTATGTTGTTGTTGTTGTTGTTGTTATGTGCCGTCAAGTCAGACCCGACTCATAGCAACCCCTCCTTGGGTTTCTGAGGCAGTATCACTACTGAAGTAGATCGCCCCATCTTCCTTCCGAGGAGTGGCTGGTATAGAACAACAACAAAAAAACCCACTGCCATCAAGTCAATTCAGACTCATAGCAACCCCCATTGGGTTTC
>NW_006922503.1:518537-519985 GCF_000298275.1 Orycteropus afer afer | reverse complement strand
TAATATCACAGTCATTTCTGGTATTCTGTACCTCCATTGTCCAAACTGCCAATACTAGCAAGAACTCCCCTAAGGTTCCTCAGATCCTCCGCACTCTCATGTCTAAGGATCCTTAAGAACTTACCAGAAGTTAACTGTTTGCACCACCCATGGAATCCACCCACTCCTATAGATATTTATAATTCAAGAATTGTTTTTTAGAGGGATGTAGTGCAGGGCGGTTCCTGGGTGGTTCAAACACTTAAGCACTACACCACTAGCTAAAAGATTAGTGGTTCAAACAAACCCAGAGGTTCCTCAGAATGCAGGCCTGGCAATCTGCTTCCAAAATATCACAATCTAGAAAACCATACAGAGCAGTTCTGCTTTGCACATATGGCATCACCATGAGTTGGAACTGACTCAACAGAAGCCGACAACAGCAAGAGTGTGGGGGAAAGAGGGTGGAGGACTGGGAGGGGTTGGGGGTGCAGGATAGAGTCTTATAATCATTGATGTTATTCCCGGAAGACACTTAGGCCCTTGTGCAAATAAATTTACACCTCCCTGGACCAGATCAGCATTCCAAGAGGTAGAAAACATCTACAAAACTTTTTTTTTTTTAAAGTCTTTTTCCACTCAAATTCTAACACAGTAAGGCCAACTTGCTCTGCATTTGCATGCTTTAAAATGCCTTCAAGTGACCCTTCAAAGGAATAAGATAATTACTGAATGATGAGAAAAATGTGATAAAATTGATATTCCATACACTAGCTAGTTGGAGTATAAATAGTTTTGAATTTTAGAAAGATGTATCCACAACTGTGAGTGCCTGGGTGGCACAAACAGTTAAGCACTCAACTACTAGTCAAAAGGTTGACAGAAAATCCACCCAGAGGCAAGGGCTTCAGAAGACAGGCCTGGTGCTCTGCTTCTGGAACCTTATGAAGTATAGTTCTACTCTGACACACATGGAGGTATGATGAGTTGCAATCTACTCCATGACAACTAATAACAATCCACAACCTTAAAATGCTCATGCCCATGGGTCACTGGGCCCACAGGCTTGGGACCGTCATCACAGGGAACATCAAGCTCAACTGGAATAGCATACCACACAAAAACATTGTTCTACATCCTACTTTGGTGAGTAGTGACTGGGATCTTTAAAGCTTGCAAGCGGCCATCTAAAGTGCAAAAATAGGTCTCTCCTCATCCAGAGCAAAGAAGAATGAAGAAAATCAAAGGTGAATGGAAACAATTAATCCAAAGGACTGGTAGACCATGCAAACCTCAGCCTACATGTCCCTGAGACCAGAAGAACTAGATGGTGCCCAGCTATCACTATCAACCACTCAGAAAGGGATCAGAATAGAAGATCCTGGATAGAGTGGGAGAAGAATGTGGAACAAGACTCAAAATCATTTAAAAAAAAAAAAAAAAAAAGACCAGGCTTACTGGTCTAATAG
>NW_006922503.1:516993-518277 GCF_000298275.1 Orycteropus afer afer | reverse complement strand
GAGGATTACAGTCAATCTCATGAAACAAAATATGTATGAACTGCTGAATGGAAAATGAATTTGCTCTATAAATCACAACCCAAATCACAACCAAAAAATAAAATAAAAGATCATGTCTTTTGCCTCAATCAATGTCTTTTGCCTACTTGTTAATACTAAAGATTTGTCTAAAGAGCTTTTGTGCTCAAAAATATTCATTCCAAGTTGCTTTTTTTTAATAATAGGAAAAAATGAAAAGTGTCCAACAAAAGATGAATAGAAAAGTAAATTATGGGATATTATGTTTATAAACAAAAAACAAACTCTCTGCCATGGAGTCAAGTCCAACTCATAGCAACCCCCATTAGGTTTCCAAAGCAATAAATCTTAAGGTAAGCAGATTGCGCCATCTTCCTTCCATGAAGCAGCTGTTGGGTTTGATTGGCTAACCTTCTGGTTAGCAGTCAAATGCCTTAGGCACTGCAAAGGGCGATAAAAACAAAACAAAACAAAAATCCTTAAGTGAACAAAATGTGTACAAAATTTTATATACAGTTTCATTGCAAGTTGTTTGTTCAGTTTTTGCTGAGAATGCATTGACTTGATAAGCTATAATGGATTATGCTGCAGAATTGATTCTGGTCTTTTGGCATTTATCTTCATGGTAGGCTAAGCTGAAAAGTCTATGATAGTGATATAAAAACACTGGATGTAAAAATAAACAAAGATAGCTAGGAAGAGCCTGTCAAAGAAGAAAATCTAATACTCTGTTAGGAGTGAAAGGAGTTTTATTGAGGAATAATACAGCTGGAGCTGGGAAGTGCTAAGTGAAAATACAAAGCATTCAAGTGAAGAAAGAGGTCTATATACATAGAAAACAAAAGAAAGGCAGGGAGTTAATGATTGATTGTAGATAAGATCAGCTTCATGTTGAAGTCCTCTGAGATATAAAAATCAGCCACCTGGCTAGGAAGGAGTGTGTTACCACCTAGGTGAGTGTCACCTGCTGGTTCGGTTATACATGACTGTAATTGGTTATACATGATTGTAGTCATGAACACATTTTTTTTTCCAGGAACATATTATTTACATCTTGACACATTCTGCCCATATGGTTTATAATGGTTGAACTCATCGTTCTTACATCTGACACCAGTGCCTCCAGTTTGAAACCTTTCCATTTACAACTCTAAAAAGGAACAGTGACAAAAGAGGACTAGCTGGACAAGACAAGAAATATATTTAAAAAGTTACTAATTAAGACAATATGATACTGGTGCATGAACACAGACAGGCAGACCAAAG
>NW_006922503.1:511823-516809 GCF_000298275.1 Orycteropus afer afer | reverse complement strand
CATAGCGACCCATCCTTGGGTTTCCAAGGCAGTATCACTACGAAAGTAGATTGCCCAACCTTCCTTCCGAGGAGTGGTTAGTGGGTTTGAACCACCATCCTTCTGGTGCAGTCAAGTGCCTTAAGCACTATGCTACCGGAGCTCCCAGGAAGGTGTCTAGGATGTGTTAAAGAAAAACAAGATGCAGAGCAGTATGCCTCTTCTTTTGTGTAAAAACTCTTGGTCACATATAACCATAAATGTTGTTTGTGTCTGTATACAGAAACACTTAAGAATACACAAGAGATAAATAAATGTGCTTGGAGTGGAGAAAGAACAGAGTAGATAAAAATCAGGGAGTAATGCTAATCAAGATGTATTGCATTGGGCATATCTGCTGTAAAAGACCTCTTTCAAGTGCTGAAGAATGAAGATGTCTCCTTGAAGACTAAGGTGCGCCAAACCCAAGCCATGGTATTTTCAATCACCTCATCTGCGTGTGAGAGCTGGACAATGAATGAGGAAGACCAAAGAAGAGTTGATGCTTTTGAGTTGTGGTGTTGGCAAAGAACACTGAAAGTACCATGGACTGCTAAAAGAACTAACAGATCTGTCCTGGAAGAAGTGCAGCCAGAATGCTCCTTGGAAGCGAGAATGGCCAGACTTCGTCTCACCTACTTTGGTCATGTTGTCAGAAGGGACTATTCTCTGGAGAAAGATATCATGCTTGGTAAAGTGAAGGGTCAAAGAAAAAAGGGGAAGGCCCTCAACGAGATGGATTGACACAGTGGCTGCAATGATGGGCTCAGGTATAGCAAGGATTGTGGGGCTAGCACAGGACCGGGCAGTGTTTTGTTCTGTTGTACATAAGGTCACTATGAGTCGGAGACAACTCGACAGCATCTAACCATATAACAACAGCAATGCTAATTATTACCAAAGAGTTGTCATCCAGTGAATTTCAACTCATTGTGACCCCACATGTTGTTGTTGTTAGGTGCTGTTGAATTGTTTTTGACTCATAGCTACCCTATGAACAACAGAACAAAACATTGCCTGGTCCTGTGCCATTCTCACAATCGTTACTAATACTTGAGCCCATCTTCACAGCCACTGTGTTAATCCATCTAATTGAGGGTCTTCCCCTTTTTCTCTGACCCTCTACTTTACATAGCATGAGATTCTTCTCCAGGGACTTGTACCTTCAGACAACATAATCAAAGTATGAGACACAAAATCTGGGCATTCACCCTTCTAAAAAGCATCCTGGCTATACTTTCTCCAGACAAATTTGTTCCTTCTTATAGCAGTCCACAGTACATTCAGTTTTCTTCACCAACATCAGATTCAAATGTATTAATTGTCCTGTGGTCTTCCTTAGTTGTTGTCCAGCTCTCACATGCCTATTACACTAGTGAAAATACTGTGGATTGGATCAAGCATACCTTAGTCTTCAAAGTGACATCTTTGCTCTTAAACACTTTGAAGCGGTATTTTGCAACAGATTTGCCCAATGCGATATGCCATTTGATTTCTTGACTTCTGCTCCCATAGGAATTGTTTATGGATCCCAGTAAAATGAAATCCTTGATAACATGAATCTTGTCTCCATTTATCATAATTTTGCTTATGTTGTTGTTGTTGTTGTGTGCTGTCGAGTCAGACCCGACTCATAGCGACCCCTCCTTGGATTTCCGAGGCAGTATCACTACGGAAGTAGGATTGCCCAACCTTCCTTCCGAGGAGTGGCTGGTGGGTTTGAACCGCCAGCCTTCTGGTTAGCAGTCAAGTGCCTTAGCCACTATGCTACCAGCTCATAATTTTACTTATATTATGTGAGAATTTTTGTTTTCTTTATTTTGTGGAATAATCCATACTGAAGGTTGTAGTCTTTGATCTTTATCAGTAAGGACTTCAAGTCTTCTTCACTTTCAGTAGTTAATAAGTCTTCTTTCAATCCTGATGCTGTGTTCTTCTTCATATAGTCCAGCTTCTTGGATTATTTGCTCAGCATACAGATTGAATAAATATGGTGAAAGGTGACAGCCCTGACACAAGCCTTTCCTGATTTTAAACCATGCAGTATCCCTGTTCAAACAACTAACTCTTCATCTATGTATGAATTTGCGGTGTAGAAAATTACCTGGTATGGCTTTTCTAGCCATAAGTCTTTGTAAACTCTGTGGTGGGATTTGCCGTGAGCAACGAAGGAGGTCCTGATCATAAAAGTTATCCACCTGGGGTATTTCTGTTGGGTGCAACACGAAGCTATGTTCTGGGAGGTTCCTGCTCTCTCTCAGGTGCTTAGAATTCTGATGTTATGATTGGTTGGTTTGGCCACTCTGCCAGGCTCAAAAGGAGGCCTCCTAGAGGCAGAAGGCTCTCTCTCTGACCTCTGGCTGGGGAAGACGTGCTGCTGAAAGAGACATGCACCCCTGAGAGATATGCACTGCTGAGAAAGAAACACTGAGAGACATGTACTGCTGAGAAAGAGGCACCAAGAGACATGCATTGCTGGCAGAGACTGAAAGAGACTGTTGGATGAGAGACGGCGGGCTGGGAGAGAGACTGAACATTGTTCCTGAACTTGAATTGTAGCCTGGTGCTTCCCTAATAAACCCCATAATCGGTGAGTTCTGTGTGGCCACTGCAGTGAATTACTGAACCCAGCAGAAAGGTGGTGAGTGCTATGGGGGAGGAACGGTTGGCGTCAGGGTTGGTGTAAGGGCTGGAGGGAGGTAGCATGTCTGACCTCACAGTAATGGGCCATGGGCTACTGATAGTAATTCTGTTTTCCTGTTGTGTGGTTAGAGGAGGTCAGAAGATGTGGCCACTTTGCCTTTTTTGCAGAATTCCACATGAGCACCGTTAAGTGTTCTGGAATTCCCATTCTTCACAAAGTTATCCACAATTTGTTATGATCCACAAAGTTGAATGGATTTGATTAGTCAATTAAACACAGGTAAACATCTTTCTGGTATTCTTTGTTTTCAGCCAAGATCCATCTGACATGAGCAATGATATTCCTTGCTCCATACCCTCTTCTGAATCCAGCTTGAACTTCTAGCAGCTCCCTGTCAATATACTGCTGCAAACTTTTTAAAATTATCTTCAGCAAAATTTTACTTGTGTGTGTGATATTAATGACATTGTTCAATAATTTCCACATTTTGTTGAATCACCTTTCTTTGGAATGGGCAAAAATATGGATCTCTTCCAGTTGGTTGGCCAGATCTCCCAAATTTTTGACATAAACAAGTGAGTACCTTGAGCACTGCATCCATTTTTTGAAACATCTCAATTGGTATTGCATCAATTCCTGGAGCCTTGTTTTTCACGAGTTCCTTCAATGTAGCTTGGACTTCTTCCTTCAGTACCACCAGTTGATGATCATATGCTATCTCTTGAGATGATTAAATGTCGACCAATTCTTTTTGGTACAGTCACTCTGTGTATACTTTCCATCTGCTTTTTTTAAAAAATTTTATTGTGATTTGGGTGAAAGTTTACAGGGCAAATTCATTTTCTGTACAGCAGTTCACTTACACTTTGTCTCATGACATTGACTGCCATTTTCCACAACTTTCCATTGGCTTTTGATGCTTTCTGCATCATTTAATATTTTGCCCATAGAATCCTTCAGTATTGGAACTTGAGGCTTTAATTTTTTCTTCAGTTCTTTCAGCTTGAGAAGTGCTGAGCAAGTTCTTCCTCTTTGATTTTCCAATTCCAGTTTCATTGTAATACTTTACTTTGACCTCTTGAGCTGCTCTTGGAAATCTTCTGTTCAGCTCTTTTACTTCATCATTTCTTCCATTTGCTTTAGCTCTTCTCCATTCAAGAGCAAGTTTCAGAGTCTCTTCTGACATTCATTTTGCTGTTTTTGTCATTTCCTGTCATTTTAATGACCTTTTGCTTTCTCCATTTCCTTAGTCCTCTACTACTGCTATAACAGAAGTACTATGAGTGAATGTCTTTAACAAACCAGGATATATTCTCTTATACTTTAGGAGGCTAAAAGTCTGAATTCAGAGGGCTGGATCTAGGGACTGAGTGAAGGCCCCTCAACCTTGGGCTTCAGCTCTGCCTCTTATTCCAGTCCCACTGGAGCTGGAGGCTTCTTTTATCTCATGCAGCTGCTGGCTGCTGAGGCTGATGAACCCAAGATTGACAAATAAAATGATACAATCCCAAGATAGGCAGGCAACATGGCAGGCAACTGGTTCAAGTCCAGGAACTGGAAATGAAGGCTCAGCCAAATGCAGGATGCAAATATGCTAAAAAGCTAGTGAACTTTCTCAAAGTTTCTCCATATGTACTGGAAACATGACACACCCCAAAGACAGCTCCTTTTCCACCAATTAAGGTCTTATAGCAGATTCCACCATGGAGATGATTACACCACATCCAATCTCATCATGGGTAATAACTACATCCAACAGTCACACTACTCAAAATCATGGCCCAGCCATGTTGACACACAACCTTAATTACCACATTCATGTACAATGTTTGTGATGTCATACCACAACTTGTTTGGCCTTTTGTCTCCAGATTCAGGTGGAATATACTCAAAGTGATATTGAAAGTACCAGGGGTGGTGTCAGTCACACCTTAGTCCACAAGGAGACATCTTTGCTCTTCAGCACTTGAAAGAGATCCTTTGCAGCCGATTTGCCCAGTGCTATACGTCATCTGATGTCCTGACTGCTGCTTCCATTGGCATTGGTTACAGAACCAAGCAATGTGAAGTTTTTGATAACTTGAATCTTTTCTCCATTTATCATGATGCTACTTTTAGGTCCAGTTGTGAGGATTTTTGTTTCCTTTATATTGAGATGTATCCGTACTGCAGATTGTATTCTTCAATCTTCATCAGTAAGTACTTCAAGTCATCCTCACTTTCAGCAAGCAAAGTTGTGTCATCAATGTATCGTAGGTTATTAATGATTCTTCCTCCAATCCTGATGCCACATTCTTCTTCATATAGTCCAGCTTCTCAGATTA
>NW_006922503.1:509787-511373 GCF_000298275.1 Orycteropus afer afer | reverse complement strand
CCTTTCTTTGTAATGGGTACAAATATGGATCTCTTCCAGTCAGTTGGCCAGGTAGCTGTCTTCCAAATCTCTTGGCATCACCAAGTGAGTGCCTTCAGCATTTGTTGAAACATCTCAATGGGTATTCCGTCAGTTCCTAGAGCCTTGTTCTTCAAAAATTCTTTCAGTGAAGCTTCAACTTCTTCCTTCAGTACCATTCGTTCTTGATCATATGCCACCTCCTGTAATGGATGAACATCAACCAGGTCTTCTTGGTACAGTGACTCTGTGTATTCCTTCCATCTTCTTTTGATGCTTCCTACATCATTCAATATTTTGCCCATAGAATCTGTCCATACTGCAACTCAAGGCTTAATTTTTTTCCTCAGTTCTTTCAGCTTGAGAAATGCTGAGTGTATTCTTCTCTTTTGGTTTTCTAACTCTGAGTCTTTGCACATTCCATTATAGTAATTGGCTTTGTCTGCTCGAGCTGCTCTTTGAAATCTTCCATTCAGCTCTTTTATCTTGTTATTTATTCCACTTACTTTAGCTACTCTTTGTTCAAGGGCAAGTTTCAGAGTCCCTTCTGATATCCATTTTGATCTTTTCTTCCTTTCCTGTCTTTTCAATGATGTTTTGCTTTCTTCATGGATGGTGTTCTTGATGTCATCCCATGATTCTTCTGGTTTTCGGTCATTGGTGTTCAGTGCATCAAATCTATTCTTTAGATGGTCTCTAAATTCAGGAAGGATACAATCAAGGTCATATTTTGGCTCTCATGGACTTGTTCACATTGTCTTCAGCTTCAACTTGAACTTGCATATGAGAAAATAATGGTCTGTTCCACAGTCAGCTCCTGGCTTGTTTTGGCTGAAGATATTGAGCTTCTCCTTCCCCTCTTGCCAGAGATGTAGTCAAGCTGATTCCTGTATACTCCATCTAGCAAAGTTCATGTGTATAGCTGCCATTTATGTTGTTGAAAAAAGGTACTTGCAATGAATAAGTCATTGGTCTTGCAAAATTCTATCATGTGATCTCCAACGTTATTTCTATCACAAGGCCATATTTCTCAACTACCAGTGATTCTTCTTTGTTTCCAACTTTTGCATTCCAATCACTAGTGATAATCAACACATCTTGATTTCATGTTTGGTCAATTTCAAACTGCCAAAATTGGTAAAATTCTTCAATTTCCTCATCTTTGGCTTTGGTGGTTTGTGCCTAAATTTGAATAGCTCTGGTGGTGTAGTGTCATTTGACTGCTAACCAGAAGGCTGGGGTTCAAACCCATCAGCCACTCTTTGGAAGGAAGATTGGGCAATCTAATTCCTTAGAGATATCACCTCAGAAACCTAAGGAGGGGTCGCTATGAGTCAAATCAACTTGACAGCAGTGAGGTTTTTTTTTTGAGTATTAACTGGTCTTTCTTGTAGGTACATGGATATTATCCTATCACTGAGAGCAATGTACTTCAGAATAGATCTTGAAACATTCTTTGTAATAATGAATGCCACACCATTCCTCTTCAATTTGTCATTCCCAGCATGGTAGATCATATGGTTCTCCAATTCAGAATTGCCAAAACCAGTCCATTTTAGCTCACTAAT
>NW_006922503.1:506053-509687 GCF_000298275.1 Orycteropus afer afer | reverse complement strand
ATCGATCTTTATGCATTCCATTTCATTTCTGACAACTTCCAATTTTCCTAGATTTATACTTCATACATTCCATGTTCTAATTATTAATGGAAGTTTGCAGTTGTTTCTTCCCATTTTGAGTCATGCCACATCAGGTAATGGAGGTCCTGAAAGCTTTACTCCATCCACATCATTACCGTCTGCTCTAGTCTGAGTAGACAGCCCTTCCCTAGTTGTATTTTGAGTGCCTTCTGACCTGAGGGGCTCATCTTCCGGCACTGTATCTGACAATGTTTCAGGGCTATTCATAACGTTTTCCAGTAATATATCAAACAGTGTTTCACTGTTATTCATAAGGTTTGCACTGGCCAATTCTTTGAGAAGTGGATGGCGCCTTCCTTCTTCTGAGTCTGTCTTAGTCTGGAAGCTCTGCTGAAACCTGTCCACCAGGTTGGCCAGGTAGCTGTCTTCCAAATCTCTTGGCATCCTCACAAATGCTGCTGGTATTTGAAACTGATGGCATGGCCTCCGGCCTCACAGCAACACACAAACCACCACAGTATGACAAACTGACAGATGGAGTTTGCCCATAGAATCTTTCAATACTGTAACTCGAGGCTTGACTATTTTCTTCTTTTTTTTTTAGCTTGAGAAATGCTGATTGTGTTCTTCCCCCTTGATTTTCTACCTCCAAGTCTTTGCATATTTCATTGTAATACTTTAGTTTGTCTTCTTGAGCTGTCCTTTGAAACCTTCTGTTCAGATCTTTTACTTCATTATTTCTTCCATTTGCTTTAGTTACTCTCTGCTCAAGAGCAAGTTTCAGAGTCTCTTCTGACATCCATTTTGGTCTTTCTTTCTTGTCTTTTTAATGACTTTTTGTTTTCTTCATGTTCTTGACATTATCCCACAACTTGTCTGGTCTTCAGTAATAGTTGTTCAATGCATCAAATCTATTTCTCAGATGGTGTCTAAGTTCAAGGTTGTTTTTTTTGCTCTCATTGACTTGTTTTCATTCTCAATTTGAACTTGCATATGAGCAATGTATCATCTATTCCACATTTGGCCGATAACCTTTTTCTGATTCATGATATTAAGCTTCTCCATCACCTCTTTCCACAGATATAGTCAATTTGATTCCTGTGTGTTCCATCTGGCAAGGTCCATATGTATAGTTGCTGTTTATGTTGTTGAAAAAACATTTGTGATGTATTTGTGATGAATTAATCACTGGTCTTGCAAAATTCTATCATGCAATTTCTGGCACCATTTCTATCATGAAGGCCATATTTTCCAACTACTGTTGATTCTTCTTTGTTTACACATCAGCCTTCAGTATATATTACATCTCAACATAAAGAAAACAAAAATCCTCACAACTGGACGAATAAGCAACTTAATCATAAATGAGGAAAGATTGAAGCTGTCAAGGATTTCATTGTACTTGAATCCACAATCAGCACCAAGTAAGCAACAGTCAAGAAATCAGATGCCATATTGCAATAGGCAAATCTGCTGCAAAAGAACTCTTTTAAATTTCCAGGTATATAGTAGAGCTGACAAGGGGCACGTTGTAGTCACTTCTTGGCCATAGTCAGCTACCTGGAGGGAGCAAGTAGCTGGGCCTGTGGGCTTGGGACCATGGTCACAGGGGACATCATGCTCAATTGGCATAACATAGTACACAAAAATATTGTTCCACATCCTACTTTGATGAGGAGTGACTGGGATCTTAAAAGCTTGCAAGCAGCCATCTAGATGCAATGATGGGTCTTTCCTCATCCAGAGCAAAGAGAAATGAAGAAAACCAAAGATGCATGCAAACAATTAGTCCAAGGGACTGGTACACCATGTGATCCTTAGCCTATATGACTATGAGACAAGAAGAACTAGATGGTGCCTGGCTACCACTGTCATCCACTTGGAAGGGATGTAAAAGATCCTGGATAGAGTGGGAGAACAACGTGGACAAAACTCAAAATCATTAAAAAAAGAAAGAAAAAAGGACCAGGTTTGTTTGTCTGATAGAGCCTGGTGAAACCTCTGAGACTATGGCCCCTAGCTGCCCTTCAGGTCTGGAATTGAACCCACACCTGTGGCTTCCACCCAAGCAAAAGACAGGCATATGAGCTGAACATTTATATTAGGTAGATATACTCATTGGAGAGCTCAATCATGGGAGAATAGAAGGGCCGTGTATGCACAGAAAGATAGCTCAGGGGCCAAGAGTGCATGAGAGGGAAGGACACAGGAAAGAGGTAACTATTGCGGAGGAAGTGGAAAGAAAGCTGTTGCATTGTGGGAAGTTGCAGTCAATGTCATGAGACAAAGTGTATGTGAACTGAGTATGGAAAATGAATTTGCTCTGTAAACTTTCAGGCAAATCACAATAAATTAAAAAAAAAACAAAACCCACCTCTTTAAAGTGTTAGAATAACAAAGATGTCACTTTCAAGACTAAGATGCACCTGACTAAAGCCATGGTATTTTCAATAGCCTCATACACATGTGAGAGCTAGGCAATTAATAAGGAAGACTGCAGAAGAATTAATGCATTGAGTTGTGGTGTTGGCAAGGAATATTGAATATACCATGAATTGCTAAAAGATGGGAAAAAATCTGTTTTGGAGGAAATACTGTCAGAATGCTCCTTAGAAGCAAGAATGGACAGACTTTGTCTCATATACTTTAGACATGTTATCAGAAGGTCCAGTCAGTGGAGAATAATATGCTTAGTAAAGCAGAGAGTCAGTGAGAAAGGGGAAGACCCACAACAAGATGGATTGACACAGTGGCTGCAACAATGGGCTGAAGCATAACAACAATTGTTAAGATGATGTAGGATCGGGCAGTATTTCTTTCTGTAGGTCACTGTGAGTTGAAGCTGAGTTAAACGCACCTAACAACAAGTTTTGACTATGTTAAATATATTACCTAAGCAAAAAATCCCAATCTTGTGCCCTTCTTGAGTTACTATCAGCAAGAGACCTATTAGTAAAGGTAAACACCTGCATATGGGGTAGAGTAGAGAAAATTACATAAATAGCAAATTATTTATACACTCTCCAATCCATGAGCTGTTTCTACAAGTTTACATGGTGGTTGTTGTTGTTGTTATGTGCCATCAAGTCAGACCTGACTCATAGCAAGCCCTCCTTGGGTTTCCCAGACGGTATCACTACGAAAGTAGATTGTCCCATCTTCCTTCCCAGGAGTGGCTGGTGGGTTTAACCGCCAGCCTTCTGGTTAGCAGTCAAGTGCCTGAGGCACTACGCTACCAGAGCTCCTACAAGTTCACGTGGAGTACATGATAATTTAGCTACTTCATTCATTCAACAATGTTTGTTAAGTTTTTTTTTTTTTTATGTGCAAAGCACAGCACTATCCATTGGGAAGGTCAAATTATGCTCTGATAATTTTTATCTCCAAAATTTATAGTAAAATGATTCCTATTATTAGCACATGATATTGCTAATATTGTTGTTGTTTTTAGGGGCATATCTAGTTGGTTCCAAGCCATAGAGACCCCATGTACAACAGAAGGAACCATTGCCCAGTCCTATGCCATCCTCAAAATCATTGCTGTTTGAGCCCATTTTTGCAGCCACTATGTCAACCCATCTCATAGAGTGTCTTCCTGTTTTTCACTGACCCT
>NW_006922503.1:503918-505493 GCF_000298275.1 Orycteropus afer afer | reverse complement strand
GTCATCCAATTATTTCTTAACAAAGGGAGAAAGCAAGCAGCACTCATCTCAGATCAGTAAACACACTACTATTAAAGGGTATACAGAAGAGAAAATTTTTCACATGAGTCAGAGATAATGGAGTAAAGGAAAAACATCCTTGATCAGATATGAAATCTTAAAGTAGTAGATAAAATTTGCTGCAGCATCTGACTGATCACAGGCTACCCAAAGCTTGTTGGAGGATGTTTCTGGGGCCTTGTCTTTTCTGGACAGTTTTTATATAACTCAACACACTTCCTTGGGGGAGTAAAGAGCAAACACATGGCCAGTGCACTCAGCCATGAGTAAATCAGAAGACGAAAGGCTGCCAGCAGCTCCATTCCCTGATGTAAGTCTTCCTTCTCATAAACTGACTTCAAAATATCATCTCACCAAAATAACTAGTGTTTTCTGACAGTACTTGACTCAGTGGAACTGGATGTCTTTCTTGAGGGTACTTTGAGAGTACATCTCTTTCAAAAGTTTTGAGACCCTGTGTTTGATGGAGAAAAGTCCAGAACATCGGACAAGTAAAAACAAAAGAAAACAAATAGAAAAGATCAGGCTTTCCTGCAATTTGCTGTTCTCCAGTCACCTTGTAATGACCCATTCATGACCATATTAATCATTCTTCCACTCATCTGATTATGACTGCAAGTTGTGCTCTTCTAGCGTAGTGCCTAAGGCACTTGACTGCTAACCAGAAGGCTGGCGGTTCAAACTCACCAGCCACTCCTGGGAAGGAAGGTTGGGCAATCTACTTCTGTAGTGATATTGCCTCAGAAACCCAAGGAGTCGGGTCCGACTCAACGGCACATAACAACATTGAGTATTTATGAGGACAATTAAAAAAAAACATTTAATCTTGGTGGGGTTTAATTCTATTAACCAAATTCCCAGAAATTTTCAATTTCTGAATTAGCTCCTCTGGGCTAAAAAAGTTTTAGAATTGTTAAACAAGACCTTAGCAGCCTGCCAAGGAAAACTCTGAGACAGCGCCCCACAGGTCCAGGAAGTGTCTCCAGAGTCTGAAACTACATGAGATGATGCCTCACCCAGAGCAGGCAGCCAATTAACTTCCTCTTCATTTGAACCCTTCTTCAAATTGAGTTTAGTTTTGTTTTCAGGCCAATGTCCCCTGCTCTTGGAAGACTAAATGGTAAGCAGGAAGTTCACCAAAAGACCTAGTTAACCTCAGGGTCTTTGTTTCACTTGCAAACTGATTTAAACATTCCACATAATGGGGGGAGGGGGAGGGAGAAATGGGAAGGTAGCAGGGTTGGAAGAAGGAATTCAACTATGCAGGTCTATTCTCTCAGTTGAGAATTCATCTGGGAGAAAACACCATACTCTCAATTTTAAAAACCAAACCAACATGACATGAAAAATGTTGTCAAATGTCCCTGAACTGTAAATGTAGAAGTTGTTATGTTGGTGAATGTTGTGGTGTATATGTTTTCACCACAATAAAAGTAAATTTAATAAATAAATAAGTAAACCAGACCCACTGCCATCAAGTCAATTTCAACTCATAGGGACCCTATATGACAGAGT
>NW_006922503.1:502081-502683 GCF_000298275.1 Orycteropus afer afer | reverse complement strand
TCTTAGGGTCATATAGCCTGAGGTTTGCATGGTTCACTAGTCTCTTGGACTAATTGTTTCCATTTTCTTCATTCTTCTTTGCTGCAGACAAGGAGAGACCCATTGTTGCACCTTAAATGGCTGCTTGCAAGCCTTTAAGACCCCAGTCACTACTCACCAAAGTAGGATGTAGAATAATGTTCTTGTGAAGTATGTTATGCCAATCGAACTTAATGTCCTTCACAACCATGGTCCTGAGCCCACAGGCCCAACAACTCACTCCCTCAGGGTGGTTGGCTGTGGCTAAGAAGTTATCATAACTTTGCCCCCTGTTAGCCCTATTATATATATATGGACATTCTTCTAGCACATAAAAATACATATGTAGAAATATTATATGCCAAACTTTTATATGGTCATGGCTATATTCCCTTTTGGCTAGATGTACCTGACCATTCAATCCATCTACCTATGTATCCATCTGTATATTAATATTTGTTATTACTGATAATGCAGTACTACGTATGGAAAGGGAGCTCTGGTAGCATAGTGCCTAAGGCACTTGACTGCTAACCAGAAGGCTGGCAGTTCAAACCCACCAGCCACTCCTCAGAAGGAAGATG
>NW_006922503.1:479799-481035 GCF_000298275.1 Orycteropus afer afer | reverse complement strand
CATTAACATAGTGGGCAGGAAATGGTTGGGGGCTTTGGTGAGTAAGAGTCAGGTGCTGGGGTCTTTTGTAAGCAAGGGTTATGTGCTGGGGTCTGGTATGGGCTCTGGTCAGGTGCCTCCTTGCTTGACCAGGTCTTATAATTCCCTCTGGCTCAGTTATTCACCCGCCTGGCCAGCCATGTTTCTGCCTAACAGTGGGATTGTAAAATGTTATAATCATTATGGCAAACGATATGGCATTTCCTTAAAAAACTGAAAATAGAAGTACCATTTGACCCAGCAATTCTATTACTAGGAACAAATCCTAAAGAGGTGAGAGATAGCACACAAACAGACATATGTACACTTATGTTCATCGCAGCACAATTCACCATAGCAGAGATGGAAACAACCTAAATGTCCATCAATGGATGAGTGGATAACCAAATTATGGTATATCCACACAGTGGAATACTATGCCACATTAAAGAACAATGAGGGATACGCGAATCATCTTGCAACATGGATGAACCTGGAGGACATTATGCTGAGTGAAATAAGTCTATCACAGAAGGACAAGGACTGTATGAGCCCATTACTGTAAAAAGACAGAGAAGGGTTTGCTTGGGAAAGGGAACCCACCTTGTAGGTTACCAGGATGGGGAGGGAATGGAAGGGATTAATTTAGGGCTAGTTGTGGCTTACATGCTGACACGGGTAGGGGGAGAGATATATGACCACCATGATAACATTGGGAAATGAGAGGACACCGAACTGTGCACATAAGAGATAGACGACAGATGCTAAAACCAACTAATGTGTCCACAATACCACATTGCCATTAACACCAAACACTAGGCTATACAGATAAACACATAAACACCTGAGATGATGAGACAGGGTCCGTGAATAGAGGTATACTCTAGACCAAGGACAGACTCAGCTGAGGCTAATCTTGTACAGACACCGGTGATAGAAAATACCTGCAGTCCTCACAGAAACAATAGAAGACAGACACAGAGCAATCCCTCACAGACATCCCGACACTATGGGAGAGAGATCCAATAGATCTACTACCTTAGGACCATAGTACTGGGGTACACCAGACTCAATTGACACAACAAAATACATAAAAGCGTTGCTCCACATCCTACATTGGTGAGTAGCAACTGGGGTCTTAAAAGCTTTCAAGCAGCCATCTAAGATGCAGGTAATGGTTTCCTAGCGTTGGAAGTAAAGAAGAACACACACACACAC
>NW_006922503.1:474865-479090 GCF_000298275.1 Orycteropus afer afer | reverse complement strand
AGCTGAAGTGCTGAGGCAGATTTTTTTCAAAGAAGCTAATAATATTTCACAGGCTCATAATTTAAATCACCAAAACAGGACAAATAACCAAGTTTTAGTGGAGCTTTCAGGTCATATGGCAAATATGGTAGATTGTTATATTAATGACCCCAGTGAATCGTGCCTCTGGATATCCATGTCTGGTGGGTTTGGCTATGTGATTGCTTTGGTCAGTTCAACATCAGCAAATGTGGTACAGGCAGAAGCTTGGTAGGCATTTGTGCATTGGGCTTGCTTTCTTATAATCCTAATTTTAAAAAGAAAGAAAGAAAAGGGGGAAAAAAACCCACCAGTTTTCATTGAGTTGATTCCAACCCTGTGTTTACTACTATGGAATCATTATGCCATGAAGGTGTGATGAAAGGCCCTATGGAGGTGAACCAACTGAAGGACTCCAATCCACAAGCAGCACCAAATAACAGACATGTAAGTGAGGCCTTCTTGGACATTCTAGTCTCAGTTTAACCTCCAGGTGACTGGAGCAGCATGCGTGAACCACACAACAATAACAGAAAGACTGGTCAGCCAATCCAGTGGATCATGAGAAATAATAAACCATTGCTGGCTAATCCACTGTTTTGGGGTGATTTGCTTTATAACAATAGGTAACTGTCATAGTATCCGAGTGCTGGAGTGACTTTAAAGAAGAGGAATTAATTTTCTCAGTTTGGAAGGCTAGAAGTCCAAATTCAGGGCACCAGTTGTAGGGGAAATCTCTGTTGGGTCTGGGAGAAGATTCTTGTCTCTTTCAGCTCCTGTAGCCACATCAGTTCCTTGGCAATATTGACGTGGCATCTATCATCCCCTCACCCTTTACCCTCCACCCCATTTTTGCTTGCTGTCTCTGTGTCTAATCTGCTCTTTTCATAATTCAGAAGTGATTAGATTTAGGACACATCCTATGCTCTCATTAACATAACAAAAGAACTCTATTCCCAAACAGGATTACATCTGCAGTTATAGGGATTAGAATTCCAACCCATTTTTTTATACTTACAAAGTATATCTTCCAGCAGAAATGCCAAATGAAACAAAAGTTTTGCAAAATCACGCCTCTAGGATGCCTCCCCTCACATAATACCCTGTAAAAACAGTTATTTGTGGTACATGTCCATTTCTTCCATTTCAAACAGTTTTACACAGATCCCTTCTTGACAGCTGCAGGCACGGTCATTGGGAAGTCAGCTGCCAAATAAAACCCAGAGAAGGAAAATGTAAGGGGGCACTATATGTCCCAAGGGTCATGAAAGGGTTAAATTGCCCCACAGGTCAGCCAGCAGATTATGGCATCATTTGTCTGTAGTAGAGAAGGACGTGATAGTGTGTGTATTTATGGTTACATGAAGATCAAGGATGATCTCAACTCTTGCTCTGTTCTTCTGTCCCAGTATCTATGAAATTTCCATGTTAGTTTCATCCACCCATTAAATTTCTCTGCTCCTACCCCTGGGTTGTGGCTCTCTGGTGAAGAAAGCCCACAGCTTGATAGGTTGTTCTATGTGTAAATTCAGTTTCCTACCTCAAGGACTCTGGGGGCAGTTCTTCCTGTGCTATGTCTTCACTTCTACTTCAAATTGTCCAACACATATTTTGGGGAGACACAAACAATAACTGAAACAGTGAGTTACTATCATAGTGAAGATAAGAATCAAAGTCACTTTGTTGTTGTTGTTAGGTGCAGTTGAGTCGATTCTGACTCATAGCAACCCTATGTACAACAGAGTGAAGCACTGCCTGGTCCTGTGACGCCCTCACAGTCTCTGCTAACGCTTGAGCACATCATTGCAGCCACTGTATCAATCCATCTCATTGAGGGTCTTCCTCCCTTTCTCTGACCCTCCACTTTACCAAGCATAATATCCTTCTCCAGGCAATGTTCTCTTCTGACAACATGACCAAAATAAGTGAGATGAAGTCTGGCCATTCTCATTCTAAATAGCATTTCAGCTGCATTTTTCCCAGGATAGATTTGTTTTATTTTCTAGCAGTCCATGGTGTTTTCAGTATAATTCAAAGACATCAATTCTTCAGTTTTCCTTATTTGTTGTCCAGCTTATAAATGTGTTCTGGTTACCTAGTGCTGCTCTGACAAGAAATACACCACAAATGGGATGGCCTTAACAAACAGGAGTTTATTCTTACAATTTGGCTTTAAGTCCAAGTTCAAGTGCCAGGCTCTAGGGGCTGGGTGAAAGCCCCTCAACCTTGGGACCCAGCTCTGCCTCCTGCTCCCGGCCCGCTGGAGCTAGTGCTGTCTCTTCACTCAGACAGCTGCTGGCTGCTGAGGCTGAGAAGCCCCAAGGTTGACAAGTAAAAAGGCACAGTCCTGATGTTACCAAACCACATGGCAGGCCGTTAACTTAAGTCCATTGTAAGTCCCAAGGTTGGCAGAGCATGGCAGGCTGCTGAGCAACAACACGGCTACATGCAGGGTCCAAGCATGTCATAGGCTTGAGACTATTCCCAAAGCTGCTGCTTATCCCACCATGGAGCTGATTGCCAGTCTCATCATGGGATATAACTACCATCAGCTGCCCAGCCACTCAACCAAGCCCAGCCAAGTTGACACACAAACATAACTACCACAACACCACAACATGCATATGAGGTGATTGGAAATACAATGTCTTGGGTTAGAAGCAAATTAGTCTTAAAGATGACATCTTTGCTCTTCAACATTTTAAAGAGGTCTTTTACAGAAGATTTGCCCAGTGCAATACGTTATCTGATTTCTTCACTGATGCTTCCATGAGTGTTGATTGTGGATCCAAGTAAAATTAAATCTTTGACAACTGCAATCTTTTCTCCATTTCTCATCATGTTGCTTATTTCTCCAGTTGTGAGGAATTTTGTTTTCTTATGTTGAGGTGTAATCCATACTGAAGACTATATTCTTTGATCTTCATCAATAAGTGTTTCAAGTCCTCTTCACTTTCAGCAAGCAAGGTTGTGTCATCTGCATATAGCCAATTGTTAATGAGTCTTCCTCCAATCCTGATGCCTCATTCTTCTTCATATAGTCTAGCTTCTCAGGTTATTTGCTTAGCACATAGACTGAATAAATATGGTGGAATGATACAACCCTCATGCACACCCTTCCTGATATTAAATCATGCAGTATTGCCTTGTTCTCTTCGAATGACAGCCTCTTGGTCTATGTACAGATTCCTTATGAGCACAATTAAGTGTTCTGGAATTCCCATTCATTGCAGTGTTGTCCATAATTTGTTATGATACACACAGTAGAATGCCTTTGCATAGTGAATAAAATGCAGGTAAACATATTTCTGTATTTTTTGCTTTCAGCCAAGATCGATCTGACATCAGCAATGATATCCCTTGTTCCACGTTCTCTTCTGAATACAGTTTGCATTTCTGAAAGTCCCGTCAATATACTGCTGTAACCACTATTGAATTATCTTCAGCGAAATTTTACTTGTGTGTGATATTAATGATACTATTAGATAATTTCCATATTCTGTTGGATCACCTTTCTTTGAAATGGGCACAAATATAGATCTTCTGCAGTTGTTTGGCCAGGTAGTTGTCTTCCAAATTTCTGACATAGAAGAGTAAGCACCTCCAGATCTGTAACCATTTATTGAAGCTTCTCAATAGGTATCCTGTCAGGTCCTAGAGGCTTGTTTTTCCCAAATTCCTTCATTGCAGCTTGGACTTCTTTCAGTACCAGTGATTCTTGATCATATGCTACGTCCTGAAGTGATTGAACATTGACCAATTCTTTTTGGTACAGTGACTTTGTGTATTCATGCTATCTTCTTTTGATGTGCAAAAAGCACAAGGAGGTGGCATCCCCTGACCTCCTCCAATTTCATGAGAGGAGAAAGAATCATCAGCAGTAGCCTAAGGCTTATTCCTATGAGGTCAGACATGTCACTACCCCACAACATTTTTATCCCTTTCCTGACATCAATTGCTCAAGTAATTTCTTTCAGAAGGATCAGCACAAGGCTGGTCCCTACAAGGAGGAGGTTAAAGATGTCCCAAATGTTGAACTTATTTATCTAAACTGCTGTGTCACTCCATCATCTCTAACAACAATGCCCTCCTCTCCTCTGTACTCTCCCTTCTGTCTTAGAGTCCTGTATTTCTCTGTAATGTCTCACAAAACACAAAAACTGTCAAGGAAACAACTCATGTGGTAGTGAGTGGAGTCTGGGAGACT
>NW_006922503.1:471623-474630 GCF_000298275.1 Orycteropus afer afer | reverse complement strand
GGGTTTGAACTGCCAGCCGTCTGGTTAGCAGGCAAGTGTCTTAGCCACTATGCTACCAGAGCTCCCTGCATGGTTTTAGGGACTGGCAAACCCAAATTGGCTGTCTCAAGTTCAAGGGTGAGATGATGATGAACCAAAGGACCACAGCAAGAGCAAGAATTTTCCCAGAACATTCACATATATACCCTCAAGGAAACTAAAGGTGGTGACTTCAGTCACACCCTCCAGCAAGGTGGGACTCAAGACACATCCCACCCTAAACAAGCATGAGACTAGGATTTACAATACATCACAAAATGGAGGACGATGGCTAGAAGGGTAAGTGATTCACTGCACTGCATGATGCTTCCTGTATCATTCAATATTTTGTCCATAGAATCCTTCAGTATTGCAATTTGGTTTGGATTTTTTCTTCAGTTCTTTCAGTTTGAGAAATGCCAAGCATGTTCTTCCCTTTTGGTTTTCTAATTCCAGGCCTTTGTAGATTTCATTATAATACTTTACTATGTCTTCTGGAGCAACACTTTGAAATCTTCTATTCAGCTCTTTTATTTCAGCATTTCTTCCTTTTTCTTTAGCTATTTTCCATTCAAGAGCAAGTTACAGAATCTCTTCTGACATCCATTTTGGTCTTTTCTTCCTGTCTTGTCTTTTTAATGACCTTTTGCTTTTTTCATGTATGTTGTGCTTTATCATTAAGTCACTTTTCAGAGCATAAACTCTGAATTCAGACAAATTTGCATTCAATTCTTGCTCACCAACCTACCTTATCTTGGGTAAGTTCCTTAATTTTTCTTAGCTTTTCTTTTTCTTCCATAAAATGGGGGTGTCATGGATTGAATTGTATCCCCCTGAAATTTGTGTCACCTTGGCTGGGCTATGATTCTCAGTGGTTTAGCAATTATGTAATGATGTAATGTGGCAGCTATGTAATGATACCCCATGAGTGATCTGATGTGATAAGCTGATGAGGTATGAAAGGATTAAGGGTGGATGCAACACTCTTAGTCTCAATACCACCTTGATGCAATGTAAGGGTAGCTCCCCTGGGGTGTGGCCTGCAACACCTTTTATCTTACAAGAGATAAAAGGATCAAGAAAGGGAAGGGGAGTGGGAACTACTGTGAGGTTAATGGTTTTTTGCTTTGTTAGGCCTGACTCCATATTGTTAGAAAAAGATTCCATATTGTTAGAAAAAGACTCCAAATTTTTAGTTAAGATGACATTTCTTTTAAACCAGGCTTCAACTTTGTGTCTGGTAGCGTATTGCCTAAGGCATTTGACTGCTAACCAGAAGGCTGGCGGTTCAAACCCACCAGCCACTCCTTGGAAGGAAGGTTGGGCAATCTACTTCCTTAGTGATACCGCCTTAGTGACTTGCCAGACAGTACATAACAACAACAACAAGATATAGTTATCAGTTCCTGCTGCATCCTGTGATATAAGACAGGGCTATCTAAAGACTTCTGGGCTGGACGCACCTGGGCTTTGACAAACACCAGTGGAGCCTCTTAAGGATTACCTGACTGCCAGGAATTTACAAGAAACATTTCTTTCTTTCTCTTTCTTTTTAAGCAAGATTTTATCTTATTTAATTTTTTACTGTGATTTGGGTAGAAGTGTACAGAGCAAATTTATTTTCCATTCCACAGTTCTTTTTGTTTCATGACATTGATTGCAATTCCCACAGTGTAACAGCTCTCTTCCCACTTTCTTGCTGTGGTTACCTTTTCCCTGTGTCCTTCTTTCCTATGCATTCCTGCCCTCTGAGCTGTCTCCTTGTGCAAATGCTGCCCTTCTGATCTCCCATGATCGATTGTTCTAGGAATGTACCCACCTGGTGTAATTGTTCACTTTGCAGACCTGTCTATTGTTTGGCTGGAAGCCATGGGAATAAGTTCAATTCCAGGCCTGAAGGATGACTAGGGGCCATCGTCTTGGGGGTTTCACCAGTCTCTATTAGACCAGTAAGTCTGGTCTTCTTTTTTATGATTTTGAGTTTTGTTCCATATTTTTCTCCCACTCTATTCCTTTTTTAATTATCCATTGTCTTATCTACCTTTTGGGAAAAAAAAATTGTAACTGATCCTGTACATGTGCTGTGTCTGTTTTCCTTTAGTATAAGAACCCCTGATTGTAAATGCTGAGCAGAGTGATATTTTTGGAGTCACTGAGACCCCGTCCCTCTCATTGGTGCATCTCCTAATTGAACACCCTTGAACTCTCATTGAACTCTGGTGTGGATTATTGGCTGCACCACTCCAGGACATGGACCCTATCATTTTTTGGGTAACACTACCACCACCCGGAAAGAGCTGGGAGCAGAGCATGTTCTCTGGACCCTGGGTCCTTGCATTGAGATCCTTCTAGGATCAAGAGACACACAGAGAGTAAGGCTTCCCCAGCACTCTGAATTCGGACTTCTAGACTTCTAACCTGTGAGAGAATAAATTTCTGTTTGTTAAAGCATCCACTAGAAGTATTTATTTTACAGCAGCACTAGATAACTAAGATCCATGGCCATCAAATCAATTCTGACTCATAGTGACCTCTACTGGGTTTCCAAGGCTATAAATTTTTATCAAAGTAGGTTGCCTCAACTTCCTCCCATGGAGCAGCTGGTGGGTTTGAATCACTGACCTTCTGGTTAGCAGCCAAATGTCTTACCCACTACACCACCAGAGCTCCCTGACAACTAAGATAGAGGACAATTATAAATACCTCATGGAATTGTCATGAAGATTAGAAGAGGTAATGGATCTATTGTGTTTACAACAGGCCTGGCAAATAGTAAGTATTCAATTAGTATCTGTTGGTATCAATATTATCATATTAGTAGTAGCACTGGGCAAATCTGCTGCAGAAGACCTCTTTAAAGTGCTGAAGAGCAAAGATGTCTCCTTGAAGACTGAGGTGCGCCTAACCCAAGCCATGGTATTTTCAATCGCCTCATATATATGTGAGAGCTGGACAATGAACAAGGAAGACCGAAGAACAGTTGATGCTT
>NW_006922503.1:458285-471458 GCF_000298275.1 Orycteropus afer afer | reverse complement strand
TGGTCATGTTATCAGAAGGGATCATTCCCTGGAGAACGATATCATGTTTGGTAAAGTGGAGGGTCAACAAAAAAGAGGAGGCCCTCAACAAGACAGATTGACACATTGGCTGCAACAATGGGCTCAGGTATAGCAAGGATTGTGAGGCTGGCACAGGATTGGGCAGTATTTTGTTCTGTTGTACATAGGGTCACTATGAGTCAAAGCTGACTCGAGGGCACATAACAACAACAAGCAGCAATGACAACTGTAAAATATATGGTACATAATAGTGCCTAAGGTGCTTGACTGCTAACCAGAAGGCTGGTGGTTCAAACCCACCAGCCTCTCCTCTGAAGGAAGGTTGGGCAATTCTGCTTCTGTAGTGATACCGCCTTGGAAACCCAAGGAGCGGTCGCAGTAAGTCGGGTTCAACTCAACAGCTCATAACAACAACAACAACAACAACATAAATATATAGTGGCTATTATTACTTCTTATTATTGTTATTATTACTTCTCTTCTGAAGTTTCTATCACTCCTGCAGCTATCAGTGTGATACTATTATTTATGTACATTATCTCCACACTAGGTTATAAACTTCTATAGGGCAGAGTGTGTCTCGTTCACATTTCTATTTACCATTGTGTAGGCCCTTTATGTATGTGCTAAGTGACTACATGTTTGTAAAATAGGTCATTGATCATAGCATTACATTTTTCCTAAGGTGAAAGACCAGTACATTGTGAGAAAATCTTATATTTAATGGCAGCATTTTCTATATAAGAGAATAGAATAGATTCTTGTCTTTATTTATGCAATAAAAAATGCTGTATGTAATTAAGTAGATATCTCCTTAAACTAATAGCCATTCCAACCAACAGATTTCTTCCTACATTAAAAAAAAAAAACAAAAAAACTCACTGCCATCCGGTCATTTCTGACTCATAGTGAACCCTCCTGAGGTTTCCCAGGCGGAAGTAGATTGCCCAACCTTCCTTCTGAGGAGTGGCTGGTGGGTTTGAACCACCAGCCTTCTAGTCAGCAGTCAATTGCCTTAGGCACTATGCCACTAGAGCTTCTTACATTAAACCAGTGAGGTGTTTTTTTTTTTTTTTTTTTTTTAAATGTAGGAAGAAATCTGTTGGTTGGAATGGCTATTAGTTTAAGAGGATATATTAAACAATTGTTTCCCTTTTTTTGGCAGTGGAGCTATTTTCTAACAATTTATAATGTGGTTTGATGCTTTCTATATTTTCATGTTATATTGATAGCCAAGCCAAGCTCACTGCCATAGAGTCAGATCCAACTCATAGCGACCCCTTCTTGGGTTTCCAAGGCAGTATCATTACAGAAGTAGATTGCCCAATCTTCCTTCTGAGGAATGGCTGGTGGATTTCGACCACCAGCCTTCTGGTTTGCAGTGAAATGCCTTAGGTACTAAACTACCAGAGCTCCTTGATAGGTAAAGAATTGTCTTTTTAAAAAGAGCTTGTATTAACACACTAATGAAGAAAACTTGAAAAACAATACAATTTTAAATCAGAACTGACATTGTTTGTCACTCTATTTTGCTTTTTAATGCAACAAGATGTGTGGTGTTTTCAATAATGCAGAGTGCATACTGACAACAGATGTAATAAACATAGAAAATACAAAGATCCATTTTGTCACTGAGTTTCGGAACGTAAACAAATCAAAGGAATGCTGTTTCTCTCCTGAGAAGGCAATAGATACACTTTACCTATTAGGATAAAAAATTCCATTTCTATTCAAAGAAAAATGAAATTGAAACTCAAATATAACCACAAATTCCTATAAAATCGATTCTCTATTTTGTACCAATACATGTGTATATGCATGTAGAGCAATAACCACAATCCATGCAGTAGCTGAAACACTTGGGAGCCAAAAGGCAGAAGGAATTAGAGAAACTCATCCAAAATCAAGATTGCTATGTTGTTGTTATGTGCCGTCAAGTCGGCCCCCACTCCCTGACTCGTAGTGACCCCTCCTTGGGTTTCCAAGGCAGTATCACTACCGAAGTAGATTGCCCAAACTTCCTTCCAAGGAGTGGCTGGCTGATGGGTTTGAACCGCCAGCCTTCTGGTTAGCAGTCAAGTGCCTTAGGCACTATGCTACCAGAGCTCCTAAGGCTGCTATAGGGCTTGCCTATTGAAAGGTTGCTTGAGTTAAGAATACAGCAAGGAACAAAACAGAGACAGCCCCTGCCTGACTGCCTGAGGGGATTAGATTCTAAAATGTAAGCAGACATGTCTGATGGATTAATAAGATATGTCAGAAAATTAAACCAAACTTACTATTGAAAAGGTCATTTCCTAAATAGTAGTAGCTTAAAAGATTTTTTAAAATTATCTTACGGAAAAGTTTTATATTTTCTACTAGATATACTCTTACCTTTTCATTTTATCATATCTGATTATATTACATCATATTGTTTGTACAGTGTATGTTGCTGTTCAGTTTCCCATGTTTCAGGTCTTGTGTGTGTGTGTGTGTGTGTGTGTTTTAGTAAAAGAAGTACATCATTATGGATAAAGGTTAAGGCCTCTTTGTTTCTCATCCTAATTGTGACAGACAGACCTAGTAAGGGCCACTATGATCCCCATCTTCTGTTATTCATGCCCTTGTATATTCCTCTCCTCTTGAGTGCGGGCAGAGCATGTGACTTGCCTTTGACCAATACAGCAAAGGTAATGCATTATCACTGCTGTGATTACTTTACATTATGTAACCCATCTTGCTAGCTAACTCATTCTAGAATGTCTTGCCCTTGCTGGTTTTGAAAAAAGCAAGCTGCCATTAATCCTGTAACCATGAGACACTGAATAATTTCAACAACCATATGAATTGGGGAGGGAATGCTTCCACAGTTGGACCACCAGTAGAGTACCCTCATCAATACCTTCAATGCAACCTATGAGACCCAGAGCAGAGGGCCCAGCTAAGCAATGCCCAGACTTCTGATCCACAGAAACCTTGAGATAATAAATGGGTGTTGTTTTAAGTCACTATATTTGTGGTAATTTGTTACACACAATGGAAAACTAATACAAATTGTGGTATCTGGGAGTGAGGTGTTACTGTAACATATACTTAAAAATGTGAGAGTGGCTTTGGAATTGGGTGTAGTCTGGAAGAATTTTAAGGAGCATGATTCGAGGACAAGCTTGAGAGGGCTAAAACAAAGTGAGGAATATGTTATCAGAAACTGGAGGTAGAGGCATCCATATTATGTAATGGCAGAAAGCTTTGTGAAATTATCTCTTGCAGTTCTGTGGAAAGCAGAGCTTTTAAGTGATAGACTTGGCTATATATAGCCAAGGAGATTTCTAAGCAAAATATTGAAGATTCCACCTGGTTACTTGCTGTTTGTAACAGAATATGAGAGGAGAGAGATAAATTGAAGGAAAAAAAAAACTGTTAAACCAAAAAGGAACCAGGCCTTGATGATTTGAGAAATTCTTTGTCTATCCAAACAGCAAAAGGCACTAAAATTAAGACAATGTAGTTTAGAGAAAAAGCTGAGGGTCTTCCTATAAAAACTTACCAGAACTTCAGAAAAAGCAAAAGACCAAAGTATTCAATTGCATAAAGGGTTATTTCTTGAAATTAAGGGTGTGCCTTACAGATCTTATAAAGGAAACCAGATGGCCCTTAAGAAGCTTAAGGCTATTGTGCTGAAGTCATCTGAGCAGGATCCCAAGATAGAGAAAGGATTGCAGAAGGTAGAACCAAGATTTATGGGTGTGGCTTTGAAATCCATGGGAGACTCCAAACCTTCTTGAGGAAATTATTGTATCAGAAATGCTGCCAACTTGGAGTAAAAGGAACAAAGAGTGCAAAATGAAAAGAGGCTGTGAAACCTCCAAAATTCTCGCAGGTCTTGATAAAATTACTCAGCTGAAAAGACATACTACCTTTCATGAAAAAGGAAGGATGACTCAAAGGGTGGAAATAAAAGCCTTGAAGGTGGAGCAAGAGCCACAGAGAATTATTTCCAGGCCTTTTGAAACCTAATCAAGAAACTCCCAATGTTTGCCCAGACTCCTGACCCATGGAAACCATGAGATAATAAATGTACATGTTTTTCTTTTCTTTTTTAAGAATGTTAATTCTCTTTTTTCCTTAATATTGTGGTAAGTGTATACATAACAAAATGTTTCCCATTTCAGCATTCGTTACATGTATGAGTCAATGATATTAATTATGTTGTTCAACCATCACCATTATGTTATCAGAATTTTTTATCACCACAAACGGAAGCTCAATATCTCCCTAAGCCATGAGTCCCACTTTTCCTCTCCCTCCTGCTTGCCCATAGAAACCACCAATTAACTCCTGTCTGCATACACTTGCCTATTTTAGATATTTCATATCTAGATCATGGATGATCATCCATGGAATTGTTACTGGGGTCCTTGTGACCCTGAGCAGGGGTCCTTGCCTTCTACTGACAAAGAATTGAACAGGAGAGGCAAAATGTCCACATGAACCAAAGTTTATTAAAGAGAAGGGAAGGCCTCATGAGGGAGAGACAGAAAGGGGCTTTCCCTGCGGTAGCCTCGGTATCTCACTGAACAAAGGATTTCCTAGGGCTTTTAAAGGGTTTTAGGTGGAATACGGTGTTATCTTTATTCATAGAATAGGTGGGGATTTCTGGGGAAAAGGTGGGGTTATGAAAATCAGGTGTGCACGCAAGAGATAGCAAGATGGCTGTGTGTGGGAACACATCACAAAGGCTGCTGAGATGCTGTGCATGTACGATGTTCTGGACCTGGTTCCAGTCCAGGCAAGAGATTCCTGTTCTTGACTGCCCCTGGTGGAAGTTCACTTTGTCGGTCAAGTTGAATTTTAATGCGTATGCTCTGCACCTGGTGAGGTGCTTTGAAGGACAACTCTTGAGGTTTGTCAGCATTTTACAGTGGTCAAGTTTGTGATCTTTTGAAATGTAATTTCTTATCTTGCCCAAGGGCCTGGTTTGTTAATCACAAACTGTTCTCTGTAGCCAGCAGCAATGTGGTGGTCTGCCACTATTCAAAGAATACTGATTGAGAGGTTTGTTTGACCTGGAGAGCCCTATTCCCTGACTGTCTCTCAGAATCATGCAGTATTTGTCCTTTTATGACTGACTTGTTTCACTCACCAAAATGTTTTCAAGGTTCATCCATGTTGTAACATGTATAAGGACTTCATTTCTCTTTATGTCTGTATAGTGTTCCATTGTGTGTCTATACCACATTTTGTTTACTCATTCACCTGTTGGTGGACATCTAGGGAGTTTCCACCTTTTGGCTATTGTGAATAGTGCTGCAATGAACATTGGTGTACATGTATCTCTTTTTGTTTCTTTTGGATATGTACCTAGGAGTGGAATTTCTGCATCATTAAATGTGTATAGTTTTAAGCTACTAAGATGCTGGTAAAGGAGTTCTGGTGGTATAGTGCCTAAAGCATCTGACTGCTAACCATATGGTTGGTGGATCAAACCCACCAGCCACTCCACAGAAGGAAGACTGGGCAATCTACTTCAGTAAAGATTTACTGCCTCGGAAACCCAAAGGGTGTCACTATGAGTCGCAATCAACTCAATAGCAGTAAGTTTGTTTTTGATTTTTTAGATATTGCCAAAGTGGTTTATTCACTTACATTTTCATTAGCAATGGATGAGCATTCCTGTTTTATCATGACGCTACTTGGTGTCGTTAAATTGTTGAATTTTTGTCAGTTTCATAGGTATGTGAAGTGCAATGAATTCCCTTATTATGTCCTTGGATCTTGAAAAAATAATTTAGGGAATTTCCCAAGTTGTTTTCCTATCCCTGATGGTTTGTTACTTTTGTCTGGTCTGGCTTGATAATTGAGAAGAGTTGGTTAACATTTCCCGGGTTATTGATGATTGGTTAGAGTCTGATGTGGTGAGAGAAGACTATGCCTTGTAATTGACAAAGGAGCACAAAGAATGGCTTATGTAAAAGGCAAAAAGACAGAGGTTTTTTGAGGCTTCTTGGCTCAGAGCTGAGTGAGATTGGCACATCTGTTAGGAAATAAAAACCCCTTCCAGTCCTAAGTAAAAGAGCTGTAACACATAGAGCTGTGGACAGAGGCATTGATGGTGCCGGAAGCAATGGAGACAATGAGTGAACAAGAGAGCAGAGCAAAGACAAACTGCTACATGGGCAGGGGAGATCTCCGCCCAAGAGAGACTCATGGAGGTTTCCTGGTTGTAAGTTTCCTGATTGCTGAGAGTGGACATTTGTTCTTGGGAAGGTAATGTGTCCCCTTTGAGACCTTGAGACTCCACACTGGAATGGTGTCCGGGACCTCGCCCTTTGCATTTCTTCATTTATGTATTTCTCTGTTTGTATCTTCTCCTGTTCATATCCCCTGATATATTAAAAACTGTTATCACTGGTATGGCGATTCTGTGTGTTTTGTGGATGTTGCAATGAATTGTTGAACCCAGTAGAGAGAGTACTATGGAAAGGCTGGTGTCAAAAAAAAAAAAAAAAAAAAAAAAAATGGGGACGCTGGGAAGCTTTGTGCTGATTCTTATGTTCAGTCATCTCTTCAGTGTGAATAGAGATCTCGCTGTATTTTACATATTTGACATCTTTCATATGTTATTGACCATTGTCAGTAGTACCGCTCTGACAAGAATATACCACAAATGGGATGGCTTAAACAAACAGGAGTTTATTCTTACAATTTGGAGGCTTTAAGTCCAAGTTCAAAGTGCCAGGCTCTAGGGGCTAGGTGAAAGCCCCTCAACCTTGGGGTCCAGCTTTGCCTCCTGTTCCCAGCCCACTGGAGCTAGAAGCTTTTCTTCACTCAGACAGCTGCTGGCTGCTGAGGCCGAGAAGCCCCAAAGTTGACAAGTAAAAAGGCATAGTCCCAATGTTACCAAACCATATGGCAGGCCATTAACTTAAGTCCATTGTAAGTCCCAAGGTCAGCAGAGCACAGCAGGCTGCTGAGCAATGACATGGCTACATACAGGGTCCAAGCATGCCATAGGCTAGAGACCATTCCCACGCCTTCGCCTCATATACAGGAAGCAGACCACATCCCAAAGGCAGCTACTCAGCTGCTTGTGGTAGATCCCACCATGGAGCTGACTGCCAGTCTCATCATGGGGAATAACTACCACCAGCTGCCCAGCCACTCAACCAGGCTCAGCCAAGATGACACACAAACATAAATAACTACCACAACCATCCAGGTTTCCACATCTGTGAAAGACCTATTGCCCCTTCTGTTTTTCTTTTGCCTTGGATTAACGGGAATTCTTTATATATCTGAACACTAATTCTTAGTTATAAAAACCAAAAAACTAAATCTACTGCCATGGAGTAAATTCCTGCTCTTCATGACCCCTATTCGGTTTCCAAGGTGGTAAATGTTTGCAGAAGTAGATTGTTTCATCATCCCTCCATGGAGTGGCTGGTGGGTTTGAACCACCAAACTTCTGGTTAGCAGTCAGATGCTTTAGGCACTGCACCACCAGAGTTTCTTAATTCTTAGTTATAAACAACAAAAAAAGTCAGAAATGAAGAAAAAGATACTTACAATTCTTAGTTATATAGGTTGTAAATATCTTTTTCTTCATCACTGACTTTTTTTTCATTTTGTTTATACTATCATTTTTGTATAAATTTCTTTTTATCAATGTAGTCAAATTTATAGATCTTTTATTTCATGGTTTGCATTTATTATTGTATCTTGCTGAAGAAACTCTGCACTTTCCCTTGAACTCTTAAAAGGTTTTCTTCTCACGTTTAAGCCTTTAATTCACCTGGAATTCATTTTTACTAAAGATTATATTTGTTTAGATAAACATTTGCTCTAGTATCAGGGCATCCTTTCCCCCGTTGTTTACAATGCCACCCTTGCAATATATAAATTTTCCATAATTATTTGGGTCTGTTTTGAAAATTTTATGTTCATTTAATTTATTTCTCTTTCTCTCTAAATTATCAGCATGCTGGTTTATTTTACTATAGCTTTGTAATAGATCTTATTATTTATTAGGGCAAATCTCACATCCTTGTCCTTAAGGAGATTCTTGGGTATTCTATAAAATTTCCTGACACTACAGGTAGGATGATTTATTATTTTTTTGAATTGTGAGTAAAATTGGCACTAACTTGCATAAAGCATATGGATCCATTCCCATTGCACTTAGAAAAAGGTATAAATTCGTTACTGTTATGGTTTATTTGTGTCCTCTCAAAATATGTGCTGAAGTCCTCATCTGTATACTTGTGGATGTAGTTCTGTTTGGAAATAGGGTTTCCTTTATTATGTTAATTAGGCCATACCCAAGTAGGGTAGATTCTAAATCTAATCACTTCTGAGTTATAAAAAGTACAGATTAGACACACACAAAATAGAGGAGGGAAGAGTGCTGAGGAGAGGGAGAGTGGCCAGTGTCAATATGGAGTGGTACAGCAGCTTGGAGAATGTGGACATCTGGGATATATTTGACCTTCGTCTCATAGGAATTGGCTTTGTGATAATTCTTTGAAGTTATTCATACATACCACACACACACATACAAAGACCCACATTATATGAGGATCAGTTAAAAGCCAAGGAACAAAGAAAGTCCCGGGGCTACAGACAAGGAATGAATCAATATAGCAGAGACCCTGATTGGGAATTTTAACCTCTAGAACTGTTAGAAAATAAACTTATGTTCTTTAAAGCCACCCACTTTTTGTATTTCTATTATGGCAACACTAGGAAACTAAGACACCCTAAGCCACAAAGCCCTCTGCGATCTGTCCCTGATACCTCCATTTTATACCTCTAATCTTTCATATGAATTTTAGAATTGCATTGTCAAAGTCCAGGAAAATAAATGTTTAGTTTTTATTTGGAATTACATCACTTTTATAGATTTCATCTATTCTCAGATGCCATAGATTGTGAGACACATCATTATTTGACTGCTAACCAGAAGGCTGGTGGTTCATACTCACCACCCACTCCTTGGAAGGAAGATTGGGCAATCTACTTCCGTAGTGATACAACGTGATGGCAGTGAGTTTGGTTTTCTTTTTGGAAGACAGAAAAATGGCTACCCATCAAACTATGATATAATGCTTTCTTATCACTTAGAATTTTTATTTTATACTTAAAAAGTCCTTTAGACTTATTTAGATGCATATTTTTATCCATATTATTCTTATGTGTCCATAAAAATGAAAATATAAGTGAAATAAAAAGATACCCCTAAAACTTCCTGCCATTCAGAGACTGACTTCTGAATCATATTAAAACTTCAATATCCATATTTTTCCACATAATAAATAGTAGCCTATGTGCCATCAAGGACATTGGTAATGTAGCATTTATTATGAGAATAGTCCATTGTTTTCTCTGAAATGTTCTTCCAAGCCACAATACCAAAATATAAGTAAATCAGCTTCACCTACTTGGAATATCTTCCTATCATAGGTCTTGTAACTCTCTAGGCTGTTCTTTGAAAGAAAACATGCACTTTCAGTCATTGCTCTCATAACAGATATTTGTTTCCTTAACGTCATATTTCTGCCCCTTGTTCTGTTTCTGTGTCTTTCTGCACAAACAATAAATTTTCATTTAATGTTAAATCATGTTGTTGTTGTTATGTGCCGTCTGTTGTTGTTGTTGTGTGCCGTCGAGTCGGCCCCGACTCATAGTGACCCCTCCTTGGGTTTCCGAGGCAGTATCACTACGGAAGTAGGATTGCCCAACCTTCCTTCCGAGGAGTGGCTAGTCGAACCCAACTCATAGCGACCCCTCCTTGGGTTTCCGAGGCAGTATCACTATGGAAGTAGATTGCCCCATTTTCCTTCCGAGGAGTGGCTTGTGGGTTTGAACAGCCAGCCTTCTGCTTAGCAGTCAAGTGCCTTAGGCACTATGTTAAATCATAGTATTACTATTTTTAAGATATATTAAACAACTATTAAACTCAATACATGTAGACCAAAACTGCAGATAACTCAATTCAAGTCACAAGAATATGAATATCTATGACGAAAATTTCATCCCTGCTCAGGCAATGACAGCTACATCACAACCCTTTCAGAGGGACAAGATGTAAGAAACCATTCATTGAAAGACACCTCTCAATTTCAGAGATAGTTTCAAGAAATGTGCTTATAATGGATGAACTATGATACTTGTAGTAGCAGAATTATTTTCTTTAAACAATTGGGTTATATACTTCTTGAATATCATAAATAAAGATTTAGCTTGCATATTCTTTTATGTCTTTTAATAATGCTTTATATTTTATTGTAATACTTTTTACTATTATAGATGCTACATTTTATATGATTGTGTTTATAATTGATTGTTTGATGTTTAGGACTATTACTGTTGTTTTATATATTGATTGTGTAGCCAACAATCCTGCTAAACCTTCTAACTAATTTCATAGATTTCCTATACAGATAAATTATGTTGCCTACAAATAACAGCAACATGTCTATTTCTCTGCAATCGCTATGCTTTCCAATTATTTTTCTTTCTTGTTTTATCAGATATGACAACTAATATAATTCGGAATAAATGTAATTATAATGGGTACATTTGTGTAGTTTAAAAATTAGTGTTTCTTAAATTTCATCATCAAATAAAGATTACTCTAGTTTTTTTAGACATTATTTTTTTAAATTGTGATTTGGGTGAAAGTTTACAGAGCAAATTCACTTTCCATATGGCAGTTCACATACACGTTGTCCGATGACATTAACAGTTTACCCGAATGCAACACCTCCCCTCCCACTTCCTCCTGATAGTTACCTCTACACTGTGTCCATCCCTCCATGCACTCCTGCCCCCTGAACTGTCTCCCTGTGCATAAACAGCCCTTCTTTCTCCCATGATTGTTCTCTCCAAGGGATGTATCTACCTCAGGTACATGTTCAACTCTTATGCCTGTCTTTTATTTGGCTGGAAGCCATAGGTGTAGGTTCAATTTCAGACCTGAAGGGCAGCTAGGGGCCATAGTCTCAGTGGTTCCACCAGGCTCTATCAGACCAGCAAACCTGGTCTCCCATTATTTTTTTCCAAATGATTTTTAGTTTGTTCCACATTGTTCTCCCTCTCTATCCAGGATCTCCTACAGAGATCCCCCTCCAAGTGATTGACAGTGGTAGCCGGGCACCATCTAGATCTTCTGGTCTCATAGTCGTATAGGCTGAGAACTGCATGGTGTACAAGTCACGAGGACTGATTGTTTCCATGAATCTTTGATTTTCTTCATTCTTATTTGCTCTAGATGAGGAGAGACCTATCGTTGCATCTAGATGGCTGCTTGCAAGCTTTTAAGATCCCAGTCGTTACTTGCCAAAGAGATGGAACGAAGTTTTGTGTAGTATGTTATGCCAATTGAGCTTGATGTGCCCTGTGACTATGGTCTCGAGCCCACAGGTTCACTACTCGGTCCCTCTGGGTAGCTGGCTGTGACCAAGAAGTGACTACAACCTTGTCCCCTGTCAGCTCTACTATACCCCTGGGAGTTCTTACAGAACATACACATACACTTGTAGAACCATTGGACATTATTTCTTAAGTTAAGGCTGTTACTTACATTCCTAGTTTGCTGCGAGTTTTAATCATGAACCAGTCTTGAATTTTATCATATGCCTTTCCTGTCTACAAATATGGCCATTTAGTTCTAATTTACTTGATTAATTGTGATGAATTCCATTGATAAAATTTTCTGATTTTGTACAACCACTAATTCCTGGCATAAACCCTGTTGGTGTTGTTAAGTGTCATAGAGTTGGTTCCAACTCAGCAACCCTACATACTATAGAACAAAACACTGCCAGGTCCTGTACCATCCTTATAATCATTGCTATGGTTTTGTTTTGTTTTTTACTTCATTTTTTTTTAAAAACAGGTCTTGCTTTTCTTTTTCTTTTTCATTTTTACTGTGATTTGGGTGAAAATTTACAGAAAATTCACTTTCCATACAGCAATTCACATACAACTTGGTCTCATGACAATGACTACAATTTACCTCAATGAAACAGCTCCCCTCCCACTTCTTCCTGATAGTTACCTCTTCCCTTTGTCCATCCCTCCAGGCACTCCTGCTCCCTGAGCTATCTACCTGTGCATTAACAGCCCTTCTTTATCCCATGATTTTTCTCTCCAAGGAGTGTATCTACCTCAGGTGAATGTTCAACTCATATGCCTGTCTTTTGTTTAACTGGAAGCCACAGATGTGTGCTCAATTCCAGACCTGAAAGGCAGCTAGGGGCCATAGTCTCAGGGGTTCCACCAGGCTCCATCAGACCAGCAAACCTGGTCCCATCCCCCTATTTTTCCCAAATGATTTTGAACTTTGTTCCATATTGTTCTTCCTTTCTATCCAGGATCTCCTACATAGATCCCCCTCTGAGTGGTTGACAGTGGTAGCTGGGCACCATCTAGTTCTTTTGGTCTCATAGTCATATAGGCTGCGGATCACATGGTGTACCAGTTGCTAGGACTAATTGTTTCCATGAATCTTTGGTTTTCATCTTTCTTCTTTGCTCTGGACAAGGAGAGACCCATCATTGCATCTAGATAGCTGCTTGTAAGCTTTTAAGATCCCAGTCACTACTAGCCACAGTAGGAGGTGGAACAATATTTTGTGTAGTATGTTATGCCAGTTGAGCTTGATGTCCCCTGTGACGATGGTCCTGTGCTCACAGGTTCAACTACTCGCTCCCTCTGGGTAGCTGGCAGTGACCAAGAAGTGACTACAACCTTGTTCCTTATCAGCTCTACTATACACCTGGGAATTCAGATCATACAAATACACTTATAGGATCATTGTCTGCCAACCCTATACATGGTCTTGGGTACACTCCCCACTTCATAGCAGGACTGTATGTGCAAAAGGGTTCATCTTCGTCGTCTGTACCTCCCATGTACCTCTCTATGTCTTCGTCTTCCTCAGTGCCACCATGTTGATCACTCACGTTTGGTACATTGCACTTCTCTTTACCCAAATCATTACTTATCTCTACCTATCTAACAGTGTTCTCTACCCCCCCTCCCCTCCCACCCCTGGTAACTAACAAAGAAAATTTCCTTCCATATATAAACCACTCCTTGACTTTTATGGTAATGGACTAATACAATATTTGTTCTTATGTGATTGACTTATTTCACTCAGCATGATGT
>NW_006922503.1:456069-457493 GCF_000298275.1 Orycteropus afer afer | reverse complement strand
TTTCACATTTAAGTCTTTGATCCATCTGGAGTTCGTTTTTGTGTATGGTGTGAGGTACAGATCTTGTTTCATTTTTCTGCAAATGGATGTCCACACCTGGGAATTCTTACAGATCATACAAATACATTTATATGACCATTGTCTGCCAACACTATACATGGTCTTGGGTACACTCCCCGCTTCATAGACATACCTAATAGTTCAGCCCCTCCACCCATCTATCCACCTGTCTACCTATGTTTGCCTTCACTGACAGCACAGTACTGTATGTGCTCATTGCTATGTTTGAGCCCATTGTTGCTGCCACTGTGCCAAATCTTCCTCTTTTTTGCTGACCCTCTAACAAGCATGATGTTCTTCTCCAAGGTCTGGTCCCTCCTGATAATATGACCTGATTATGTGAGACAAAGTCTCCCACCCTCACTTCTAAGGAGCATTCTGGGTGTATTTCTTCCAGGATAAATTTGTTCTTTCTTCTAGCAGTATGTGGTATATTCAATATTCTTTGTCAACACCATAATTCAAAGTCATTAGTTCTTCTTTGGTCTTCCTTATTAATTGTCCAGTTTTCACATATATGAGGTGTTTGAAAATACCATGGCTTGAGTCAGGTGAACTTTAGTCCTTAAGGTGACATATTTGCTATTTAACACTTTATAGAAGTCTTTCGCAGATTTGCCCAGTGCAATAGGTCATTTGATTTCTTGATTGCTGTTTCCATGGGCATTGATTGTGGGTACAAGTAAAATGAAATCCTTCTTCAATCTTTTCTCTGTTTATCATGATGTTGCTTATTGATCCAGTTGTGAGGGGGTTTGTTTTCTTTATATTGAGGTAAAGTCATTACTGAAGACTGTAGTCTTCTATTTTCATCAGTTAAGTGCTTCAAGCCTTCTTCATTTTCAGCAAGCAAGATTGTGTCATCTGGATATCACAAGCTATTAGAATCTTTCTCAATCCTAATACCACATTCTTCTTCAGATAGTCCATTTTCTTGGATTATTTGCTCAAAGTAGAGATTGAATAAGTATGGTGAAAGGATACAACTTTGATGCATACCTTTCCTGATTTTAAACCATGCAGTATCCCCTTCTGTTCAAACAACTGCCTTTTGGTCTATGTACTGGTTCTGCATGAGCACAATTAAGTGTTCTGGAACTCTCATTCTTTGCAGTGTTATCCATACTTTGTTAGGATTCATGCAGTCAAATGCCTTTGCATAGTCAATAAGACAGGTAAACATCTTTCTGGTATCCTTCGTTTTCAGTTAAGATCCATCTGACATCAGCAATGATAACCCTCATTCCATGTCCTCTTCTGAATCCAGATTGAATTTCTGGTTTGGTTTGGTTCCTGCCTATGTATTGCTGCAACTGTTTTTTACATTTTCTTCAGCAAAATTTTACTTGCATATGATATTAATG
>NW_006922503.1:434744-438946 GCF_000298275.1 Orycteropus afer afer | reverse complement strand
TTTTGTGTGTGTTTTTCTTGGTCTATCTCTCAATCGTTTAAAGATACCTAAATATAATTCTTTTGAATTCCTTATCAGAGAATTCCAATGCTGCTTCTTCCTCAGGGATGTGTTCTGGGTCTTTATCCTGCTCCCTTATACTACCACTTTATCTTGCTTCTTTGTGTGGACTCTGATGATCTGTTGTCTCTGAGACATTGTGGCATTATTGTATTTAGATCTCTGTTAACTGTTTGTGAAGAACAGTTAAGGGTGAGTCAGGCTCTTCTTGGTGGTTGTTTATCATTGGCTTGTTGGGGGAGAAAGAAGTGGTGGCTCTCACTCAGTAAGTGAAGCTGCAGGAGCTGTGCGTGTACTTTTGTCATATGGGGACTGTTGCTGTCTTCCACTCTGTTATACAAAAATAACGATTGATTAACCATCAAAAAAGTTAAAGCAAATGGACAAAAAATACACCATGTAATCACACAGGAACAATAACAAAAAAAAAAAAGAAAAAAGAAAAAAGGGAAAGATTTTTAAAAAATGAAAGAATCTGCAATAACTGGGGAGAGGGCAATAGGGAAAAAAAAGGTAGAGAAGGAGAATAATGAAGAAAAATGGGGAAAATGCAAAAAGAAAAACAAAGACTGGGGTTAACCATGAGAAAGAAAAAAAATTGCAACCAGGAACAGGGAAAAGAAAAAAAGCCAAAAACTAGAACCTGAGAGGGGAAGAATAAAGAATAATAGTAAAAAGGACAAAAGTAATGATAATAATAGTAGTTTTAAAACAGATAGATAAAAAGAAACAAACTAAAAAGCAGAAAAAAGTTAAAAAAAAAATGGGTCAGGGCAGAGCAGGGCATCTAGGCTCCATCTGAGCATACAGATTGGGATGGAATTCCTGGCAGCCCAGAAAATGGATGGGAGTGAGGGATGGCTGCACCTCCATTCACCAAGAGGGTGTGGGGTATAAGAGTAAGAAGGGGAATGTTGCACCTTTCCAATCGTCTGGGTCCAGGATGTCCTTGGGGTTCCCAGCAAGTGGAGCCTGTTCTTAAGTCCCTGGAAGCTGGGGGAACACTGTCACTTTAAATATGCAAAATGGTCAAGCTGCTTATAATCATTCAAAATGGCTGCACCCTCCAGACAGACAAAAGTCCATAGCTGAGCCTGCCTTTCTCTTCGCTGCTTCCCCTTTTATTCCCCAGCCACCAGAGCAGTCCTACATGCAGTCCGTGGCTAGCAGGGCCAATTTTTTAGGTTAATTCTTAGGTCCTGCACCACTTGGCAATATCCAAGCTGTCTGTACCTTCAAGATCGCTGCCAGACCGCAGCTTTGTGTCTCCTTTTTTGTTTTTTTTCATTCAAATTTTTCTGCTAGTTGGAGTTTAGTCCACTTCTATATCCTTCCCTTCAAGGCTCAGGGGCCAGGATTATCTTCTGTATCTATGTTAATTGGTTCAGCTTTTCTTTGTTGAAGAGGGTCTGTGCAGTCTTTCTGCCTATTCAGCCATCTTACTGGAACTCTTGCTCTATGTTTTTAAGTGCTCATAATTTCAAGTGATCTATATATTTATATATTTTTAACTTTAAAATATGATCTCATGAAGTATACTGTCTTACAACTTGCTTTTATCTTGCGTGATATATTTTTTTCCACATAAAGATATTTTACTTAGAGCTAGGAAATTATTAACCTTAATGATACCAATTTTAACCTGAAGGAAATTAATAAATTTGCTGGCTGTTAGTTTGGTTACAAACATTAGCTTCTGACTTACCATTTATTTACCTTACATTCAGAATGCATGTAAAAATTTAACTCTGTTGTTTTACCTTGAAATCATGTATATTAAAAGACATATATATTATATATATTGACTGGTTAAGTAATAGCTCAACTTACAACCTACTGGTTTTGTTTAAAAGGTTTATCCATGCCATAGTATGTATCAAGACTTCATTTATCTTTATGTTGTTGTTGTTAGGTGCCATGGAGTCAGTCCGGCTCATAGTGACTCTATGCACAACAGAACAAGACAGTACTTGTCCTGTGCCAGCCTCACAATCATTGCTACACCTGAGCTCATCATTGCAGCCACTGTGTCGATCCATCTCTTTGAGGGCCTTCCCCATTTTCATTGACCCTCCACTTTACCAAGCATCATATCCTTCTCTAGGGAATGGTACCTTCTGACAACATGACCAAAGTAGGCAAGATGAAGTCTGGCCATTCTCACTTCCAAGGAGCATTCTGGCTGCACTTTTTCCAGGGCAGATTTGTTAGTTCTTCTGGGAGTCCATGGTACTTTCAGTATTCTTTGCCAACACCACAACTCAGAAGCATCAACTCTTCTTCAGTCCTCCTTATTCATTGTTCAGCTCTCACATGCATACGAGGTGATTGAAAATAGCGTGGCTTGGGTTAGGCGCCCCTTAGTGTTCAAAAAGTTATCTTTGCTCTTCAGCACTTTATTTATTATCATATTTTTAATTTTATTGTGCTTTGGGTGCAAATTTACAGAGCAAAATTTGTTTTACATTCAATAGTTCATGTACATTTGATTTCACACCCCGATTACCATCCCCAACTGTAACAAACTCTCCTCACCTCCCATCCCTGTATGTGACTACCCTCTCCCTGTGCTCTTCTTAACTATGCATTCCTGTCTGTCCAATTTTCTCTCTATGTGAATGCTGACCCTCTCATGCCCCATGGCTGATTGCTCTAAGTGGTGTATCACCCTAGAGTAGGTGGGTGCATTACCCTAGGGTAGGTGTTCTGCATGTAGATCTTTCTACTGTTTGGCTGAGAGCCAATCCATGAGAGTGAGTCCAATTCTAGGCCTGAAGGGTAACCCGAGGCCACAGTCTTGGGGATTCTACCAGACTCTATCTGACCAAGAATTCTAGTCATTTTTGTGCTTTTGCATTTTCTTCCACATTTTTCCTCCCACTCTATCCAGGATCTCCAGTTTTAAACCCTTTCTGAGTGTTTGGCATTGGTAGTTAGGCATCATCTAGTTCTTTTGGTCTTGGGGTCCATCATATCCTTGGACTAATTGCTTCCAGATGCCTTTGATTTTCTTCACTCTTCTTTGTTTCAGATGAGAGGAAAACAATATTTGCATCTTAGATGTCTGCTTGAAAATGTTTAAGACTCCAGTCACTACTCACCAAAGTAGGTTGTGAAACAAGATTTTTACGTACTGTGTTGTGCCAATTGAGTTCTCTCTTCAGCTCTTTGGTTGGTTGGTATGTGCCATCGAGTCGGACCTGACTCATAGTGACTCCTCCTTGGGTTTCCAAGGCAGTATCACTATGGAAGTAGATTGCCCCATCTTCCTTCTGAGGAGTGGCTGGAGTGTTTGAACCGCCAGCCTTCTTGTAAGCAGTCAGGTGCCTTAGGCACTATGCTACCAGAGCTCCCCTTCAGCTCTTTACACACATCATCTGTAGCAGAATTGCCCAGTGCAATACACTGTCTGATGTCTTGACTGCTGCGTTCATGGGTTTTGATTGTGGATCTAAGTAATATGAAATCTTTGGGAACTTCAATTTTTTTCTCCACTTATCATGATGCTGCTTATTGGTCCAGTTGTGAGGATTTTTGTTTTCTTTATGTTGAGATGTAATCCATATTGTAGACTATAGTCTTCAAACTTCATCAGTAAGTTCTTCATGTCATCCTCACTTTCAGCAAGCAAAGTTGTGTCATCTGCATATCACAGGTTGTTAAAGAGTCTTCCTCCAATCCTGATGCCATACTCTTCTTCTTATAGTCCAGCTTTCAGATTATTTGCTCAGCCTACAGATTGAATAAGTATGGTGAAAAGATACAACCCTGATACACTATCTTCCTCATTTTAAACCATGAAATATCCCCTTGTTCTGTTTGAATGACAACCTCCTGGTCCATGTACAGTTCCTCATGAGCACAGTTAAGTGTTCTGGAATTTCCATTCTTCTCAATATTATCCATAATTTGTTATGATCCATACAATCAAGTGCATTTGCATAGTTAATAAAACCCAAGTAAACATCTTTCTGGTATTCTTTGCTTTCATCCAAGATGCGTCTAATATCAGCAGTGATATCCCTCATTCCATGCCCTCTTCTGAACCCAGCTTTCATTTCTGGAAGTTTTCTGTCAATGTACTGCTACAATCATTTTTGAATTATCTTCAGCAAGATTTTACCTATATATGATATTAATCA
>NW_006922503.1:433677-434552 GCF_000298275.1 Orycteropus afer afer | reverse complement strand
TCCTTCCATCTTCTTTTGATGTTTCCTGCATCATTCAGTATTTTGCCCATAGAATCTTTCAGTATTGCAACTTGAGGCTTGAATTTTTTCTTCAGTGTTTTCAGCTTGAGAAATGTCAAGCATGTTCTTCCCTTTTGTTTTTCTAATTCCAGATCTTTGCATAATTTATGATAATAATTGACTTTGTCTTCTCGAGCTACTCTTTGAAATCTTCTGTTCAACTCTTTTATCTTGTCATTTCTTCCATTTGCTTTAGCTACTCTTTGTTCAAGGGCAAGTTTCAGGGTCTCTTCTGCATCCATTTTGGTCTTTTCTTCTTTTCCTGCCTTTTTAATGACCTTTTGCTTTCTTCATGGATGATATTCTTGATATCATCTCACAATTCCTCTGGTTTTCAGTCATTGGTATTCAATGCATCAAATCTATTCTTTAGATAGTCTTTAAATTCAGGAGGGATATAATCACAGTCATATTTTTGCTCTCATGAACTTGTTTTAATGGTCTTCAGCTTCAACTTGAATTTGCATATGAGCAGTTGATGGTTTGTTCCACAATCAGCTCCTGTCCTTATTTTTGCTGAAGATATAGAGCTTCCCCATCAACTCTTTGCACATGTGTAGTCCATCCAGTTCCTGTGCATTCCATCTGGTGAAGTCTATGTGTGTAGCCACCATTTATGTTGTTGCAAAAAGGTATTTGCAATGAATAAGTCATTGGTCTTGTAAAATTCTATCACACAATTTCCAGTGTTATTTCTATGACCAAGGCCATATTTTCCAACTACTGGAGATATTTCTTTTTTTCTAGTTTTTGCTTTCCAGTCACCAGTGATAGTAAACACATCTTTTTTTTTTGTAGTTTAAATGCATTTTATT
>NW_006922503.1:427518-428782 GCF_000298275.1 Orycteropus afer afer | reverse complement strand
TAGTCCAGCAGAACAACCACACCATTTGGATTCATGTTTTCACCAATAAAGAACTGGTAGTTTTTGAAATTTGCAAGGATGTGCTTGATTTGTTCTGCGGCCCCTGTCATAAAATGTTTTACTCTTTCTGGTCTCTGTTCTTCAAATTTGCATTTGATTGATTTCATGTAATCTTTGACGTACTTGTAGGCTTCTTTTGTGAAGCAGATTTCCAGCAAGTGATGGTTCATGACAATATCAACACCACTGATTACTGTGCTTTCAGTTCTTTCATCATCAGAGCCTTCAGCTGAGGCATTTTCATCAATGAGCAAGTCATCAATGTTACTCTCTCTCGTACTGACCATCTTCCCCTCCTCCTCCAGGCACAGCCCATCTGCGATCTCCTGGATGTTGTAAATGTTGGAGGACATCTCATCATGACTGATGAGGTCCTGGTAGATATTCATGATGGCAGCTGGGGAGAGACGACAGCCAGGGGCACTAGCTTAGCAGGATCCCTGAGCTCAGGATGAGTGTCTTCTAGCCTGCGTGGTGCTCTCAGAGAGGGGGGAACGGGCAGAAAAAGCTAATCAATACATCTTGATTGCATGTTCAGTCAAATTCATACTGTAGAAGTTGGTAAAAATCTTCAATTTCCTCCTCTTTAGCTTTGGTGGTGGAGCATAAATTTGAATACTAGTATTAACTGATTTTCTTAGTAGGTGTATGAATATTATCCTATCACTAACAGCATTGTTCTTATGGATAGAACTTGAAACATTCTTTGTGACGATGAATGCCATGCCATTTCTCTTCAATTTGTCATTCCTGGCATAATAGAGTATACGGTGGTATGATTCAAAATGGCCAAAACCAGTCCATTTTAACTCACTAATGTCTAGGATATCAATCTTTATGCATTTGATTTTATTGCTGACAACTTCCAATTTTCCTAGATTCATACTTCATACATTGCAAGTTCTAATTATTAATGGATGTTTGTAACTGTTTCTTCTCATTTTGAGTCATGCCACCACAGCAAATGGAGGTCCTGAAAGCTTTTCTCCATCCACATAATTAAGGTCAACTCTACTCTGAGGAGACAGCTCCTCCCTCGTCATATTTTGAGTGCCTTCTTATGTGAGGGGTTCGTCTTCTGGCACTGTATCAGACAATGTTTCAAGGCTATTCATAAAGTTTTCCAGTAATACATCAGAAAGTGTTTCACTGCTATTCATAAGGTTCTCACTTGCCAATTCTTTGAGAATTGGTGAGCTCCTTC
>NW_006922503.1:423242-424993 GCF_000298275.1 Orycteropus afer afer | reverse complement strand
AATTTTCGTTTTTCCTGTGCTGCTTTCAGGATTCTTTCTTTGTCTTTGGTTTTGGTGAGTTTGATGATGATATGTTTTGGTGATTTTATTTTGGGTCTATTTTTCTTGAATGGATATATTCTCATCTTTCATCATATTAAGGAAATGCTTTTCCAACAAATCTTCTACAATTTTCTCTGTGTTTTTATTTGTCTCTTCCTGTTCTGGAATTCTGATTGTTGTTGTTGTTATGTGCCATTGTGGAATTCTGATTACACATAGGTTATTTCTTTTGATGGTATCCCACATGAACCTTAGGTTTTCTTCATTTGTTTTGATCTTTTTTTCTGATTGATTCCTTTCCAAAGAAATATTGAGGTATTTGTCTTCAATCTCACTAACTATGTCTTCCATTGATTCAATTCCACTCCCTTACCCATTCAATGTCTTATTTATTTCTGAAAATTTAGTATTAATCTTCTGGATTCCTATCTGTAGATTTTGTATCATTTCTAATTTTTCAGTTATTTTGTCTTTTTGTTCTTGTATTTTCTTTTGAAATTGTTCTGGGTTTTCTCTGTGTTTTCCTCAATATTGTCAGTGTTTTCCTTGATCTCTCTCTCAGTCCACTGAAGATACATAAATATAATTCTTTTGAATTCCTTATCAGGGAGTTTCCATGCTGCTTCTACCTCATGGATGTGTTCTGGGTCTGTATCCTGCTCCCTTGTTTCTCTTGCTTTATCTTGCTTCTTTGTGTGGACTGTGATGCTCTGTTGTCTCCAAGACATTGTGACATTTTTGTGTTTATGTTTAATTGGTGATTGTATGTTGGAGTGACTTGCCCATGATTTTTGTTTTCTTTGTTTTGTTTGGATGCTATCTATGTAAGCAGGGTACTGTGCTCCTCTATTCGTTAGTAGGCAGCACTTATACACTCACCACCTGTCTCCTTTCCCATTGTCAGCCTCCTGTATGTCCCTGCTGTCCTTGGCAAACAGAGCCTATTCTTAGGTTCCTAGAATCTGAATGAGAATGCTGTCATTTTAAATATCCAAAATGGCTGCTACTTGTAATCATTCAAAATGGCTGCTCCCTTGGTCACCTTAAATATCCAAAATGGCCACCACTTGTAAACAATAAAAATGGCTGCGCCCTCCAAATAGCCAAAAGTCAACAACTCAGGTTTCCTTCCTTGCTATTTCCCTTCCTAGTCATAGGCCACCAGCGCAGTCATCCCTGCAGCCCTTGGTGACCAACACTGATCTTTAGGTTAATTCTCAGGTCCCAACACCACTTGCAAATATTCAGGCTATTGGTGCCATCAGAGTAGCTTACAGTCTGCAGCTCCATCCGACTCCATCCTCACTGTTTTCATTCAGGTTTTTCCACTAGTTATTGCCAAATCCACTTCTGTATACTTCCTTTCAAAGCTCAGGACTCCAGGATTATCTTCTGTATCTCTGTCAATTGGTTTATCTTTTCTTTGTTGAAGAGGGTCTGTGTAGCTTGTCTGCCTATTCTGTCATCTTACTGGAAGTCCGCTCCATAGGGTTTTCATTGGCTAATTTTCAAAGTGGATCTTTAGGCTTTTCTTCTGAGTCCACTTTACTCTGGAAGCTCTGCTGAAACCTATTTAGCATCACAGCAACACACAAGCCTCCACTGGCAGATGGGTGGTGACTGAGCAAGAGGTGCATTGGCTGGGAACTGAACCTGAGTCTCCTACATGGAAGGCAAGAATTTTATCAGTGAACCACCAATGCTTTTCC
>NW_006922503.1:422064-423142 GCF_000298275.1 Orycteropus afer afer | reverse complement strand
AAAATTTCTGTTAATATTTTAAATTTCTGTTAATATTTAAAATTCTGTTAAATTCTAAGGAAAATAAAATGAAATTTAAATTAACTAAAAACTGTCAGGCCTTGGACCACTGCTCCAGAGCTGCTTCTTTGATGTTGGACAAGCCTCATAACCTCTCTGAGTCTTCGTTCCTTAATATTCAAAAATGAGAGGACCTGATTTATAAAGAGTAATTACTGTTTCAACACATTTTGATAAGATACTCAAAATGTTTGGCACAGTTACTGGAATACAGCAAGTGCTCATTGAATGGTGGTTATGGATAATTTCATTTTTTGTTTCGGCTGAGGCATTGTGCTGGATGCTGGAGAGTCTTAAGCAAAAAGACCTTAATCCTTGGCTCTGGAGGAGCTATGACAGATGTATATGGAGAGTTCAGTGGGATTCTGCAACAGAAAAGAGAAATCCAAATATTTTGAAGATGAGAGGAAAAAACGGCAGCTACATTAAACACAAAATTAATTAATTTCAAAACTGATAGGGTGATGTACACCAATGTTCTTTGTAGCACTATTCTCAGTAAAGGTAGAAACAACCCAAGTGACCATGAACAGATGAATGGATGAACAAAATTCATACAATAGAGTATTTATTATTCAGCTATAAAGAGAAACCCAAACTAACTCCAGGCATATCAAAGACTTAAATATGAAACCAAAAACTATAAAGTTCCTCAAGGGAAAATTTAAGGTCTCCAATTTATGGCATAAATAGACTGTCTAGCATAACTCAAAATGCACACACAGCTGATGATACGCTAGATGAATGGGACCTTCCAAAAATTAAATTTTTAAGTGCTTCAAAAGTCTTCTCCAGAAGAGTAAAACGAGAACCTACAGATTGGAAAAAAAGTATTTGACAACAACAAATCCGGCAAGGGACTTATCTCTAAAATTTATAGAAAACTCCAACCTCTGAACAACAAAAAGATTAACAATCCAATTTAAAAATGGGCAGAAGACATGAATGGACACTTCACCAAAGAGAATACTCAGGTGGTCAGCAAAAACATGAAGAAATGCTTACAATCATTAGCCAT
>NW_006922503.1:420342-421270 GCF_000298275.1 Orycteropus afer afer | reverse complement strand
GGTGGGCAGGCTGAACTATTAGGTATGTCTGTGCAGCAGGGAGTGTACCCAAGACAATGTATAGAGTTGGCCAACAATGGTTCTACAAGTGTATTTGTATGTTCTGTAAGAATTCCCAGGGGGAAGGGACAAGGTTGTAGTCACTTCTGGGTCACAGCCAGAGGGAGCAAGTAGTTGAACCTGTGGGCTCAGGACCATAGTCACAGAGGACATCAAGCTCAATTGGCATTACATACTACACAAAACATTGTTCTACCTCCAACTTTGGTGAATAGTGACTGGGATCTTAAAAGCTTGCAAGTAGCCATCTAGATGCAACAGTGGGTCTCTCCTCATCCAGAGCAAAAGTGAAGAAAACCAAAGATTCATGGAAACAATTAGTCCTCCAAGACTGGTACACCAAGCAATCATTAGCCTATATGACTATGAGACCAGAAGAACTAGATGGTGCCTGGCTACCACTGTCAAACACTCAAAGGGAGATCTATGGAGGAGATCCTGGATAGAGAGGGAGAATAATGTGGAACAAAACTAAAAATCATTTGAGAAAAAAAGGGGGAGGAAACCAGGTTTGCTGGTCTTATAGAGCCTGGTGGAACCCCTGAGACTATGGTCCCTAGCTGTCCTTCAGATCTGGAATTGAACCCACACCTGTGGCTTCCAGGCAAACAAAAGACAGGCATATGAGTTGAACATGTACCTGAAGTAGATACACTCTTTGGAGAGAACAATCATGGGAGAAAGAGGGGCTGTTTATGCACAGGGAAACAGTTCAGGGGGGAGGAGTGCATGGTGGGATGTACACAGGGAAGAAGTAACTATCAGAAGGAAGTGGGAAGGGTGCTGTTGCATTGGGGTAAATTGTAGTTAATGTCATGAGATAACGTGTGTGTGAACTGCTGTATGGAAAGTGAATTTGCTCTGTAAA
>NW_006922503.1:416010-419664 GCF_000298275.1 Orycteropus afer afer | reverse complement strand
CTTCTAGACTAAGATAGACTTGGAAGAAGGAAGGAGCTCACCAATTCTCAAAGAATTGGCAAGTGAGAACCTTATGAATAGCAGTGAAACACTTTCTGATGTATTACTGGAAAACTTTATGAATAGCCTTGAAACATTGTCTGATATAGTGCCAGAAGATGAGCCTCTCAGATCAGAAGGCACTCAAAATATGACGAGGGAGGAGCTGTCTCCTCAGAGTAGAGTTGACCTTAATTATGTGGATGGAGCAAAGCTTTCAGGACCTCCATTTGCTGTGGTGGCATGACTCTTTTAACTCTTATTTTTAGGTAGTGTGACATAACAATGTGTCTTCCTAACATGGTTCCTTTCTGGACAGAAATAAAATATGGATATTTTTAAATCCATCATTCATATTAAAATAAAATGATAGGAGGATACATATTAAAGAATGAGACAATTTTTAAATGACTAAAAATGGTTGAAGATTTTAGTCTTCAACCATCTTATGTGGTGATATTCCTTTGCAAAATTTTATTGTAGTAAAATATATAAGAAAATATTTACAATTTTCACCATTTTTAAATGTGGTGACTTAATGACACTTACCATGTTGTGCCTATATCACCAGTATCCATTGTTATGATATTCTTGTAAGCTATGCTGTGGAAATGAAAATGTGTTCCTCCATCAGGACTTTAAGATATTTGAGTTTATATTAGCCACTCCTCATTTTCTGCAAAGAATTCCTTCTTTCTTCTCCTTATCTCGGTGGATTTTTTTTTTCTAACTCTTCTCCTCCTTCTATGTTAAGGGTCTCTGTAGCTCGGCTTTTCTAAATAATTTGCCCTTTAGTATGAGTGAAAAAGAGACTAGTTCACATGGTATTGTAGTAGGTTGAACAATGCCCACCCTAAGATATTAAGTCCTGATCCCTGGAATTTTTTAATGTGACCTTTTTTTGGAAAAAGTGTCTTTGCTTTTGTATTTAAGAATCTTGCAATCAAGAGGTTATCCTGGATTATCCAGTTGGACCCTAAATGCCATTGCAAGTATCCTTATAAGAGAAGGACAAAAGAAGTTAACACAGAGATTGGCATGGTACAGCCACAAGCCCAGGAAAGCCAGGGCAGCCACCAGAAGCTGGAAGAGGCAAGGATTAGATTTCTGCTCAGAGCTCTCAGACAAAGCACGGCCCTGCTGAATTTCAGATTTCTAGTCTCTAGACCTGTGAGAGGATAAATATCTCTTGTATTAAGCCACTGTGCTTGTGATAATTTGTTATGGCAGCCCTAGGAAACTAATACAGGTATATTCATGTATGCTGGGCTTACTCTCAATGTTTAATGAAAGTGTTTACAAATAAGCGAGCAATGTGGAAAGATTATAAAATAATAAGACATCTGTATGGCCCAAGAGGAGAACAATAGTGAGAATTAATCATCAGAATATCAACAATCAACACATGAGGTATTAAATGCATTTCCCTGGTCTCACAAAAGTTCTTCTAACAATGTTTGAAACCATAGAAGTTGTACTCAGAAGAAAGTTCAATGAAGAAAATACATTGTGGCTTGGACTCTATTGTGATCCATCAACATAGGATATGGGGGAGTAGCCAGGACATTATTACAGACTCCAATGGCATCGTTATTGTTACATGAATTTTCCAAGGAGGTTAAAACTTCCTTCTGAGTAGGTAGCAAAAGTCCGAAAATCCTCCCAGGAGGCGTAGTCAGAGACATGAATGTTCGTTCATTCAGAAGAGAAACAAAAAGAAAAGAAGAGAGAGGATTAAAAAGATAAAGAGTGCAGGCTTTCAAATGTTGCTAACAATTCAGCATCCAGTAGCAGCTGGCCAGAACGGATCAAAGATGACCGCTAACCACCTTCCACTTTTCAGGGATACTTTACATGAGTTTGAGGAATTGGGGATGGGGGAGAACAGAAGACTACATGACTGGTTTCAGACTTGGTTTCAGTTCTGATCAGGAGGGGGCCACGGGAAGTGCTCTGTAACCACCACCTGTGTATGCTCTGATAAGATATTGCTGTTGGCAAGCTTTATGGCTTAAAACTATTCTAAGGATGGGTTACAGGGAAGATGGTTAATACATTACGGGGGGTGGGAGCAGGGGAATACGTGACAAGGGGAGATAGGGGAAATGGCTTGAAGTTCTTACAAGTTTGGCTAAACAAGATGGAGTCCCTCCCAAGGGCTGGCTCTCAGCCCAATAGTAAATAAGATGTACATGCAGACCACTCAACCCAGGGTGACACACCCACATACTCTACGGAAATACATCCATTGGAGCAATCGACCATGGGGCACCAGAGGGGCAACATTCACACAGAGAAAAAGCAAGACACACAGGAGTGCATGACTATGGGTGGGGGGGTGTTACTGAGAAGGGAAAGGAGAGTGGGTTAGGGTTGAGGATGGTAATTGAGGAGTGAATCCAAATGTACACAGTGTAATGTAAACAAATGTAAAACAAATTCTGCTCTGTAAATTTGCACCCAAAGTACAATAAATAAATAAAACGAACATCTATCTGTAAAAGACTGAAAAATAAAATAAAATTGCTACCTTAATTAAAAAAAAAAAAAAAACAGTCCTGTGGACCTAGCCCTCAGTCCCAGAATGGTTGCATCACTTAAGGTTGGCCTGGTTTTCCCTGGCCTTACAATACTGTTTTGCAATAGGGCCTCCAGCAACTTTTGAGTTAGATAAGAACAGCACCTCATTCACAGACAATGACCCTAGGGGGTCAGAGATGAATAAGGCCCAAGCTTGTCAGATATACCAAGACCAAACCCACTGCCATTGAGTCAATTTTGACTCATGGTGATCCCATAGGTTTTCCAAGGCAGTGGAACTGCCTCATCTTTCTTTCCCACAGAGCAGCCAGTAGGTTTGAACCACCGAACTCTTGGTTAGCAGCCAATGTCTTGACCACAGTGCCACCAGAGCTCCTTAGGCTTGTCAGATATAGCAAATAAAAGTACAGGACATCATGTTAAATTTGAACTTCACATAAACAATAGATAATTTTTTAGTGTCAGTATGTCCAGTGCAATCTTTGGATTATTTGGATCTTAGTATAAATTTTGGAATTTATACTAAGAATTGTTTGTTATTTAATTGGTCATCCTGTATTTTATCTAGCAACCCTTGCACTGTATTTTATCTAGCAGACCTTACACTTTAGTGGAGGAGATAAAATAAGTGTATGAACTGTTGTGGTGTGAGCCTAGGCAGAGTCTTGAGAGAGGTACTATTCAAATATTATAATCAAAAAACTCATTCCCATCGAGTAGATTCCAACTCGTAGCAACCCTATAAGACAGAGAAGAACTGCCCCATAGAGTTTCCAAGGCTGTAGATTTTTATGGAAGCAGACTGCCACATCTTTCCTCTGCAGAGCTCTAGTGAGTTCAAACTGCTGAACTTCTGATTAGCAGCCCAATGCTTTAACCACTGCACCACCAGAGCTTCTTTTCAAATACTATGTTGTTGTTGTTGTTATGTGCCGTCGAGTCGGACCTGACTCATATAGCGACCCCTCCTTTGGTTTCTGAGGCAGTATCACTACGGAAGTGGATTGCCCCATCTTCCTTCCGAGGAGTGGCTGGTGGGTTTGAACCGCCAGCCTTCTGATTAGCAGTCAAGTG
>NW_006922503.1:413770-415895 GCF_000298275.1 Orycteropus afer afer | reverse complement strand
GGGTTTGAACCGCCAGCCGTCTGGTTAGCAGGCAAATGTCTTAGCCACTATGCTACCAGAGCTCCCTCAAATACTATAGGCCTTCTGAAAAACAGAAAACAAACCCACTGCTGTTGCATCTATTCTGACTCAGTGATTCTATAGGACCGAATAAAACTGCCCTACAGGGTTTCCAAAGCTGTGAATCTTATAGAAGCAGATTACCACATCTTCCTCCCGAAGAGTGGCTGGTGGATTTAAACCGCTCACCTTTTGGTTAGCAACCGAATGCTTAATCACTGCACCACCAAAGCTCTTCATAGGCTCTCTGAATGCAGAGTTAATTCTTCTTTAGAGTGATGAAAGCTTGGGGGAGGGCTGCAGCCTTGAAACTATAAAGAGGATCGGGGCTGACAGAGATGGGGGGAAATGGTGGGGAGGTCTTTCAGGCAGCAGGTCAAAAAAGAGGTAGGCAGGAAAGTGGGGATTGGTAATGGGAAATTAGCCAAATGGCATAAAAGATAAAGATAGGGAGAGAGTGGAGAAGGATCAAAAACTGATGAGGATGTTGACTGTTTAAATCAACCAAGGCAAGTAAATGTGCATTCATCAGACCCTACACCATGACCACTATGCCCCCTTGACCTATCACTTTGCTGTAGGGCTTTTGATGTTGTGAAAGAGGCAAAGTGTCCAGAAGCCACTGGAGTCTTAAGATCTCCCACCAACTCAAAGTTTGAAGCAAAAGAATGAGTAGACTGTAGAGTGATTAAGGAGGTGGATCATCACTGGTCAGATGAAATCTGGTGAGACTCCCAATACTATGGCCCTGGAATACATTCTGAGCCTGGAATAAAACTCACCCCCAGGGGCGGGCTCTCAGCCCAATAGTTAACAAGATGTACACACAGACCACTCAACTCAGGATGACACACGCACATACTCTATGACAATACATCCCTTAGAGCAATGGACCATAGGACACCAGAGGACCAACATTCAAACTGAGGAAATGCAGGACCAATAGGAGTGCATAAATGTGAGGGGCACAGGGGGAGGGTCGCAGGGTAGGGAGGGGAGGAGACTGGGTTAGGGTTGGACATGGCGAATGGGGAATGAAACTAAATGTATGCATTATGTTGAATGTAAAAAAGCTTTTAAAATAATAATAATAATAAAAGGAGGTGGATCATCTTTTTGTTAAAGAAAGACTCACTGAATTGAGAGACTCATTCCACAGGATTGAACTGGACAAATCATTTCCCAGTTGTGGTGAGAATGCTTATAGAGAAAAAGATTAAGAGGGGAGGCTATTATTATAGGGGTAAGGATAGGAAAGAAATTGGAAGGTTACTACTAACTCCCAGATTCTCAGCAAAGAACTCCATAGAGGATCATCACTTCTCCCCAGTGATGACAATGGGAAAGTTATTAGAGATACAGCATCTTGGTCCCCATCTCTTAAAGAAATTTTGCTCTGGAGAGAAAGAACTGCATGGACAGTATGTATGGGGGTTTGGAGGTGGGCAGTGGCTTGGGTTGGGGGGAAAGGAAGCTGCCTAGAGGCTACCATCTTTAAACATGGAACATGGAGCTCTTTATTTGAATTACCATAAGACATCTACTCAGCTTAAACAAATTTTTGCATAAAACATCCAGAAAATGGCCATGGTCTCATGGGACAACCCAACTAATTGGTATATAATTCTTAAAGTTTATGTTCTATCTCCCAGTATGGTGAGTAGTGTCTGGGATTTTAAGTTTATAAGTGGCCATCTAGAATATCTAGAATGCAAATATTAGTTTTTATTTGTCTGGGACAAAAGAGAAAGAAGGAAACCCAAGAATCATAGAAGGAACTGGACTACAAAACTAATTATCTACATGAACCACTGCCTCCACCTTGAGACCGAAGAACTAGATGATGCCCATCTACCATTATTGAATATTCTGAACAGGGGCACAATAAATGAATACTGATAAAAAGGGAGAAAATATGGAACAGAACTTCAAATTCGTGAAGAATCCAGACTTACTGGATTTATTAAGGCTGGAGGAGTCCCCAAGACTATGGGTCTGAGATGCTCTTCAAATACTGAATTTAAACTATCCTCTGAAGTCACCTTTGAACAAAGTACCAGTTTAG
>NW_006922503.1:406483-411215 GCF_000298275.1 Orycteropus afer afer | reverse complement strand
TATGTAGATCTCTTATGGTTTCTTGAAGTAGTTTTTTATAGTTTTCTTTGTAGAGGTCTTTTGTGTCCCTGGTAAGAATTACTCCCAAGTATTTTATTTTTTTGGTAGCTATTGAGAATGGTATTGATTTCCTTATTTCTTTTTCAGCAATCTCTTTGCTGGTGTAGAGGAATCCAACTGATTTTTGGATGTTGATCTTATATCCTGCCACAATGCTAAATCTCTCAATTAGTTCCAGTAGGTTTTTGACTGAGTCTCTTGGGAGTATTGCATTTCTTTAGGAAAAAAAAAATCCATATAAGACCAAAGGATCAACAGCTATTTTAAAGCATAGTTGAGAAGGGCAAGAAGATTAACTAAATAGAAGTGGATCAACTAGAAAAAAAATAACAAGAATGTTTACACAATGTGAAAACTGTTAACTGATCATTATATCTAGAAACTGGAATGGGAGCAGGTTTTGCTATATGTATTTTCACCAAAAAGAAAAAGTCCAGGAAATGTAAATTACTCTTTTTAAAAAAATTTATTGTGTTTTCAATGAAGCTTACACAGCAACTTAGGTTCCTATTCAACAATCTCTACACAAATTGTTCAGTGACATTCGTTACATTATTCACAGTTCATGAACATCCTTGTTATTTCCCTTCTGGTTGTTCTGTTTCCATTAATCTGGTTGCTCTGCCCCTTACATTTTCATCTTTGTTTTAGTGTAATCAGTGACTGCTTGATTTCATGTACATGATTTTTTTAAAGGAGAAAAGTACTTACTGGTGATAACTCTTTCCTAAATGGAATGATAAGCACAGGTATAGAGATTAGGATTTACAACACACATGTTTGGGAGACATAGTTCAGTCTATAACATTTCACCCTTGGCCACCAAAAATTAATGTGTTTGCCACATGCAAAACACATTCACCCCATCATTTCATCCCAAAAGACTTAAATAAACTGCAAGTCCAAAATCTTATCCTCTGAGTCATCTAAATCAAATATAGGAGAGAATTTAGGCATATTCCATCCCAGGGCAAAATTCCTGTTCATCTGTGAAATCTAGGATGCAAGTTATCTGTTTGCAAAGTATGCATATTGGGAAGCTAAAAATACGAATTCAGGGTGCCAACTCTAGGAGAAGGCTTTCTTTCTCTGTCAGCTCTGGGAATGTCTTTGTCTTTTCTGAGGTTCTGCTCCTGGGCAATCTTCATGTGGCTTAACATCTCTCTTCCCTATCTCTTAGTTTAATTTCTTTTATATCTCAAAAGAGATTGACTCAAAATACACCTTACACTAATCCTGCCCTTAATGGAAAGACAACTCATTCACAAATAGGATTATAAATACAGGCATAGAGGTTAGGATTTAAAACACATATTTTGGGGGGACTTAATTAAATCCATAACAGACACTTATTAAAAAAGGGAGGGGCTTCCCAATGTAATAGATATGAAGCACATATCACCTTTACAGTGTTCTCAAAAAAATGTTTAACATGAATCTAATCAAGGTTTAGAACTAACTTTCCTTTACATATTAATTGCAGGAAGAGAAACCAATTAAATGATACATCAAGGGCACAATCACACACAGTCAGAACGTGAGACAGTCTAAAAAATGTTTGATCTTTCTCTTCAAAAAGTCAGTCCTGAAATAAGAAAAAAGATCTAAATATAAGATTGAAAAGACATAATTACAAAAGACATTGCACAGCCATTAACTGGATTGTGACTCTTATAGCAGCTGTGAAAGACAAATGGGGACATTTGAGAAAGAAGTAGCTTAAAGGACATGGAGACAGCATCCCCTCTGACCTCCTCCAACTTGACAAAAGGAAAACAGAACCACCGTCAGTAGCCCAAGGCTTGTTCCTATGAGGCCAGCCATGCCACCACCCTCCAGCCTTTACACAAACAGTCTCTCCCATGGCACTCACTATGTCTCTGCTGGGTTCAATAATTTGTTGCAATGGCCACACAGAACCCGTAGATAATACTCATGATTATGGGGTTTATTATGGAAGTATCAGATTACAATTCAGGTTCAGGAAGGTTCTTAGGATACAATTCTTCAATCAGGACAGTCTCCCCTCTGTTATGCCCTCAGGCATGCCTCTCTGACCCTTGGCCTCTTGGCCTGGCCTCCACCCTGCTCAGACAAGTGTGTCACAAAGATCTTTTAGCTCTGCTGTTAGGTATAACTACATCACTCCACTCTGTAAGCATGCCTCCTGCCCAAAGGCATTCAGCTTTCTCACTTGGTGGGCCAGGTAAGCCCCCTGCTCTGTCTTGTGCCTCTTGGTTTCATTGCTGCCGTTTCCCTGCTGGGCATCTCTGCCAAGAATGTCCAGCACAAGGATCTTGGGTCCAAGAATACACTCCACTTCCTCCACTCCACCTCCAGCTCTTCTCTCTTAATGGCAGTGAGGTCCCTCCTCCTACCTCTAGGAGAGCTCATTTTAAGCCCAGCAGCATAGCAAAACTAACCAATTCTCACACAAGCATTCCATACACATTATTTGGGAGCTCTGGTGGTGTAGTGCCTAAGGCATTTGACTTCTAACCAGAAGGCTGGCAGTTCATATCCACCAGCCACTCCTCAGAAGTATGGGCAATCTACTTCTGTAGAGATACTCCCTCGGAAACCCAAGGAGGGGTTGCGATAAGTTGGATTAGACTCAACAGCAGTGAGCATGGTCCCACCCAATAATTTGACAGGAGTCACAAAGACCATGGCTAGAAAAGCCATACCAAGTAATTCACTGTACTAAAGTATTAGGTGATAGTACACTTATTTTCTTAGGTTTGGTACTGTTATTGTGAGTATAAAGAAGATATTTTTTGGAGATAAATGATGTTTTCAAGAGTGAAGTATTATGATATCTATACTTTTAAATAGTTCAGAAATGAAGCAATTAATGGCAAAATGTTAACAATTGTTCAAACTAATTGGTAGGTATGTTGTTGTTCTTAGATGCCATTGAGTCAGTTCCGACTCTATGCACACAGAATGAAACACTGCACAGTCCTGCACCATCCTCACAATCGTTGTTATGTTTGAGCCCATTGTTGTGACCACTGTATCAATCTATGACTGAAGTTCTTCCTTTTTTTCACAGACGCTACTTTACTAAGCATGATTGTCCTCCTCCGGAGACTGGTTCCTCCTGATAACATGTCCAAAGTAAATGAGACAAAGTATCATCATTCTCAATTCCAAGGAGCATTCTGCCTGTACTCTTCCAAGACAGATTTGTTTGCTCTTCTTGTAGTCCATAGTATATTCACTATTCTTTGTTAACACCACAATTTAAACACATCGATTCTTCTTTGGTCTTCCTTACTCATTGTCTAGCTTTTGCATGTATATGAGATTTGACAAGGACGTAGGTATATGGGTCAAGTGACATCCTTGACAACTTCAATAATTTCTCCATTTATCATGATGCTGCTTATTAGTCCAGTTGTGAGGATTTTTGTTTTCTTCATGTTTAGGTATAATCCATACTCAAGGCTGTAGTCTTTGATCTTCATCAGTAACTGTTTCAAGTTTTTTCCACTTTCAGCAAGCAAGATTGTGTCTTCTGCATATTACAGGTTATTAATAAGTCTTCCTCTAATCCTTATGCTGTGTTCTTCTTCATGTAGTCCAGCTTCTCGGATTACTTGCTCAGCATATTGATTGAATAAGTATGGTGAATGCATACAACCCTGATACACACATTTCCTGATTTTAAACCATGCAATATCGTCCTGCTCTGTTTGAATGACTGCCTTATGGTCTATGTACAGGTTCCACATGAGCACAATTAAGTATTCTAAAATTCCTATTCTTCACAATGTTGTCCATAATTTGTTATGATCCCACAGTCAAATGCCTTTGCATATTCAGTAAAACACAGGTAACCATCTTTCTGGTATTCTCTGCTTTTAGCCAACATCCACCTGACATCAACAATGATATCCTTTGTTCCATATCCTCTTTGAATACAGCAACCATGTTTGAAATTATCTTAAGCATAATTTTACTTGTGTGTGATATTAATGATATTATCTGATAATTTCTGCATTCCATTGTATCACATTCCTTTGGAATGGGCATAAATATGAATCTCTTTCAGCTGGTTGGCCAGGTAGTTGTCTTCTTTCTTGGCATAGATGAGTAAGCATTTCCAGTGCTGCATCCATTTGTTGAAAGTTGGTATTCCATCGATCCCTAGAGACTTATTTTTCTCTAATGCCTTCAGTGCAGCTTGGACTTCTTTCTTCAATATCATCAGTTCTTGATCACATGCTGTCTCTGAAAATGGTTGAATGTGGACCAATTGTTTTTCATATGGTGACTCTGTATTCCTTCCATCTTCTTTTGATGCTTCCTATGTCGTTCAATTTTTTTGCTCCTATCCAAAACCAAAAACCAAACCCACTGCCTTCAGGTCAATTCCAATTCATAGTGACCCTGTAGGACAGAATAGAACTGCCCTATAGGATTTTCAGAGCTATATATCTTTATGGACACAGACTGACACATCTTTCTCATGTGGAACAGCTGGTGAATTTAAACCACGACTTTCAGTTGACAGACTTTTGCCCATAGAATACATAATTATTGAAACTTGAGGCTTGTTTTTTTTTTTTTTTTTCAGCTTGAAAGATGCCGAGCTTGTTCTTCTCTTTTGATTTTCTAACTCCAGGTCTTTGTACATTTCATTATAATACTTTACTTTGTCTTCCTG
>NW_006922503.1:404716-405698 GCF_000298275.1 Orycteropus afer afer | reverse complement strand
GCTGCTCTTTGAAATCTTCTGTTCAGCTCTTTTATCTTGTCATTTCTTCCATTTGCTTTAGCTACTCTTCATTCAAGGGCAAGTTTCAGAGTCTTGTCTGACATCTGTTTTGGTCTTTTCTTTCTATCCTGTCTTTTTAATGACCTTTTGCTGTCTTCAGGGATGATGTTCTTGATGTCATCTCACAATTCCTCTGGTTTTCAGTCATTGGTGTTCAATGTATCAAATCTATTCTTTAGGTGGTCTCTAAATTCAGGAGGGATATAATCAAGGTCATATTTTGGCTCTCAGAAACTTGTTTTAATTGTCTTCACCTTCAACTTGAATTTGCATATGAGCAGTTGATGGTCTGTTCCACAGTTAGCTTCTAGCATTGTTTTGGCTGAAGATATTGAGCTTCTCCATCACCTCTTGCCACAGATATAGCCAAGAGTAATATAGCAACCAGATTTTCCACTTATCATCTTACCAACTAATATTCAGCAAATGTATTTTCATTTACTTTAGAAGTAGCAACATAGAAACAGAGAACAAATAAGATGTTTCAAAATACACTTAAACCAAAAAAAAAATAAAAGTTGCCTTCTAAACTATTGGCAACCCAACGTGTTTCAGAGTAGAACTATGCTTCATAAGGTTTTCAATGACTCTGACCTTTCAGAAGTAGATAAGCAGACTTTTCTTCTGAGGCACCTCTGGGTGGACTCAAATTTCCAACCTTTTGGTTAGTAGCCTAGTCCTTAGCCATTTCTGTTACCTGGGGACTCACAAAATACACTTAGGGGTCCTGAAATACTGTAAAACTAAAACTCATTGCCATCGAGTGGATTCAACTCATAGCAACCCCTCCTTGGGTTTCCAAGGCAGTGTTTCTAAGGAAGTAGATTGCACGGGCGGGCTTGTGCTTAGTAACCGGGAGCGAGGTAAGCACGGGCGGGCTTGTGCTTACTCACTGATCTGCACTGAACACTTTCCCTTGTTA
>NW_006922503.1:396513-402346 GCF_000298275.1 Orycteropus afer afer | reverse complement strand
CAGCTACCTGGCCAACTGACTGGAAGAGATCCATATTTGTGCCCATTCCAAAGAAAGGTGATCCCACAGAATGTAGAAATTATAGAAAAACAGATTGCCTAGTCTTCCTTCTGAGGAGTGGCTGGTAGGTTTAAATCGTCAGCCTTCTGGTTAACAGTCAAATGCCTTAGGCACTATGCCACCAGAGCACCTATAAAATATCCATTAATTTAACTCTCAGTGTAGTATTTGCTATGTGCCAAGTTGTGTATCTGGCACTGTGTTGTTGTTGTTGTATGTGCCACTGAGTCTGACTCGACTCATAGCAACCCCTCCTTAGGTTTCCAAGGTGGTATCACTACAGAAGTAGATTGCCCAACCTTCCTTCCAAGGAGTGGCTGGTGGGTTTGAACCACCAGTCTTCTGGTTAGGAGTACTGGAAATAAAATGTCTTGATTTCAGCAACACATTTGACAGAGTCTCTCAATATTATGGGCAAAAATGGAGAAATATGAGTGGCATTCAAAAAGAATTAAGTGAATTTGCAATTTATTAAATAATAATATAGTAAAGGTTTTAATTGATGCATCCACACCAACCAGCGTGGAAATCTCTAAGATCATTTTCCTTGTTTTTTCTTCAGTACTTTTACTAACAATTGGAATGACAATACAAAGACTTTTTTATTCATAGTGTCAGGAAGAACATAGCTCAGAAAAACTGAATCCTTCGTGTGAGGATATAGAGAGAATTCTAGAGGCCAGAATGATGTGGCCAATTAGCAAGATAAAATTTAAAAGGAATAAATTAAATGTATATTCCCATATTTAGCTTAAATAATTGAATTATACAAGTTCAGAACAGAGAAGACAAGGAGATTTGGATATATAAAGAATTAGGAATTGTGTTTATTTCTGTACAAGACCAACTGGAGCCAAGGGTTTGATGTGGCTCCTAAACCCCAACTCAAACTTGAGACCTGTTAAAAGAAGCAAAGTATCAAGATGACTTATTTACTACCCTTTCTATACCAACACACCAAGACCAAGAGCTAAGATGATCAGAAACAGTGACTACCTAGGAGCAATTATTATATTCATTAAAGAAGTATACCAAAATGGAGTGAGGAGAAAGAAGTCAGGTTCTTGGGCAATTGGAGTTTTTTTTTTTTTTTTTTAATTGTGGTGAAATATATATAAATAACAAAACACTTGTCATTTCAACAATTTTGACGTGCACAATTCAGTGGCATTAATTATATTCACCATGCTGTGCAACCATTGTTGTTGTTGTTGTTATGTGCCGTCGAGTTGGACCTGACTCATAGCAACCCCTCCTTGGGCTTCCGAGGTAGTATCACTACGGAAGTCCATATCTGAATTTTTTTTAATCAGCCTTTACAGAAACTCAGTGAAGCACTATGACCAGTGTACCAGCTCTTCTGCAGATCACTTGGATCTTTGAATTTGGGGCTTAGAGGTGATGAGAGATTGACAAAGGTTCCAATGTGAAACTAATATAAGCAATATGAGTTCTGATGAGAATTTCATTAAAAATATTATATAGATTGCAATGCTAAAGAAACTCGAGATTCAACAAACTCACGGACTTAATTAGCTTCGTCAGAGTAATTTAATTATCTAGCAAGATTTTATTTGTTAGAATTATACTTATGCCCTGTCAGACATTTAAAACACTGTTCTTAAAAAAAATACAATACAATAAAATAAAAATTCACTGTCATCAAGTCAATTCCACTCATAGTTGGGTTTTCATGGCTGTAAATCTTCACAGAAGCAGACTGCTTCATCTTTTTTGTGGAGCAGCTGGTGGGTTCAGTTCAAACTGCCAACCTTTTGATTAGCAGCCAAATGCCCTACCCACTACACCACCAGAGCTCCTTGGAATATAGCTAAATACACAGAAACTGTTAACCTGTATTATTCTCCCTATCTGTGGTTCTACCAACTCCATTCTCCAGGGCATTCCAAAAAATAAACTCACTGTCATCCAGTCGTTCCTGACTCATAGTGATCCTCACTGGGTTTCTGAGGCAGTAAATCTTTATGGAAATAGATTGCCCCATCATCCTTCCATGGAAAATGGCTGGTAGATTTGAACTGCCAACCTTCTGATTAAGGGTCAAATGTCTTAGGCACAGTGCCACCAGAGCTCCTCCTTCAGGGCCTGACAGTGAACCCACATATTTAAATTCATACTTTTTGAAGACTTTTATATAGAGAATGATCTATTAAGTGAAACTTTATGGTGATTTACATACATTATTTAAGCTGCACAAAAACTCTAGGGATTTGGCAGATAAGGTTAGTGCAGCTCATCCCAAGGTGATATACCAAGCAGCATGTCAATCTAAGCTTACTGTTGACCATAGATGACATTTGGACAATCTACAATTAGTTGAGTTTTTTAATGTTAATATTGCATTTTTAAAGTTGCATATTTAGTTATTCTTAAAGTGTTAGGTTCAATTTATGAATATTGTTAATTATGCTATTTATAAATCTTGTAGTCTCTGTATAAAATAAGGGTAATCACTCTCTTTTGTTCTTTGATTCATATTCAACACAATTCAAACAGATTAAATTCTCTTTAAACAATTAATCCAACGTATAAGGTTATTTAATTCCCTTTCTGAACTATTCATAAATTTAATTTATTTGAATTTTTCAAGCCTTTTTATTTATTTATTTATTGTGATTTAGGTGAAAGTTTACAGAGCAAATTCACTTTCCACACAGCAGTTCACACACATTTTGTCTTATGACATTGAATACAATTTACCCCATGCAACAGCTCCCCTCCCACTTCCTCCCAATAGTTTCCTCTTCCCTGTGTCCATCCCTCCATGCACTCCTGCCCCCTGAGCTGTCTCCATGTACATAAACAACACCTCTTTCTCCCATGATCGTTCTCTCCAAGGAGTGTATCTACCTCGGGTAAATGTTCAACTCATATGCCTGTATTTTGTTTGGCTGGAAACCACAAGAGTGAGTTCAATTCCAGACCTGAAGGGCAGCTAAAGGCCATAGTCTCATTGGTTCCACGAGGCTCTATCAGATCAGCAAACCTGGTCCCTCGCCCCTTTTTTTTCCCAAATGATTTTGAGTTTTGTTCCAGATTGTTCTCCCTCTCTATCCAGGATCTCCTACATAGATTCCCCCTCTGTGTGGTTGACAGTGGTAGCCAGGCACCATCTAGTTCTTCTGGTCTCTTAGTCATATAGGCTGCAGATCTCATGGTGTACCAGTCACTTGGACTAATTGTTTACATGAATCTTTGGTTTTCTTCATTCATCTTTTCTCTGGATGAAGACAGACCTATCATTGCATCTAGATGGCTGCTTGCAAGATTTTAAGATCCCAGTCACGCCTCGCCAAAGTAGGAGATGGAACAATGTTTTGTGTAGTATGCTATGCCAATTGTATTAGGTATGTCTATGCAGCAAGGAGTGTACCAAAGACCATGTATAGGGTTGTCAGACAATGGTTCTACAAGTGTATTTGTATGTTCTGTAAGAATTCCCAGGTGTATAGTAGAGCTGACAAGAGATAAGTTTGTAGTCACTTCTTGGCCACAGCCAAGGGACCGACTAGTTGAACCTGTGGGCTCAGGACCATAATCACAGGGGACATCAAGATCAATTGTAGTGCTATTGCCTCGGAAACCCAAAGAAGGGTCGCTATGAGTCAGATCCGACTCAATGGCAGTGAGTTTGGTTTTTGGTTTCTTATAGAGTATTAGGAGTCTTTGGGTGGCACAAATTATTAAGCACTTGACTACTAACTAAAAACTTGGTAGTTTGAACCCACCCAGAAGCTGTTCAAACTTATCCAGAGGTGCTGTGGAAAAAAGGCCCATCAATATGTTTCTGAAAGTTCACAGCTTTGAAAGGCCTTTGGAGTACAGTTCTACTCTACACACAGGGTCACTATGAGTCAAAATACTCCATGGCAGTTATTATTATTATTATAAAGATTAGACCTTGGAAATATTGAGGGCTATATAGTTTATTTATAGCTGTTGCATCTGGTGTTGAACTTGAAGTCAGCCAGTCCATCAGTAAGGAAGGGAAGATGGATGTGAAATGGAGTAGAGCAAGAGGGAGCTGAAATCCACATCTGTCTTTCATCAGAACTTATATTAATTACATTAGTTTCATATTGGAACTTTTGTCAATTTCTCACCACCTTTAAGCTTCTAACTTCAAAGATGCAGGTGACCTGCAGAAGTGCTGGAACACTTCACCACAAAGCTTCACACAAATGCAGCCCACAATTCAGAGATAAAGGAGCTGGAAGAGCAGTAGGCCCAGTTGCTGCTCCACATCAATACTGTAAAGCAAACCAACAGATCTCTGTTAACGTAGGTAAACTTCAACATCAACTACCCTACATTTTCCTTCCTGTTTCACTTTTGCACTCGTTTCTCTTATGTCCAAGCCTAACCCAGAGCCAACCAAGGAAGGGAATTCTGGGAATGTTAGTTACAATTTAGATAAGTTGATACAATGCAAAGCCAAGACTGCACTAATTATCCCCATTTTACAGAGAAGTAAACTATGACTTGTCGTTGTTGTTGTTATGTGCCGTCGAGTCAAACCCGACTCATAGCGACCACCCCTTGGGTTTCCGAGGCAGTATCACTACGGAAGTAGGATTGCCCAACCTTCCTTCCGAGGAGTGGCTGGTGGGTTTGAACTGCCAGCCTTCTGGTTAGCAGTCAAGTGCCTTAGGCACTATGCTACAGAGCTCCTGTGTCAAGGTTAGAGGAAGCCAATTTCAGCTCAATGGAAAGATGATCTGTTTAACACTATAAGCTTATTCACATTGAAACAAGCTGTCTTGCAAAACAGAGGGTTCCCTGTCCTACATGATGCTCAAACACAGGCTGGTGGCCATCTGTCAAAGACATTACTCAAGAGGGTGCTCACTGGGAAGAATGAACTAGGTGGCTACTAACAGCACTTTCAGTTCTAGCATTTTATGTTTCTAGAACATCCAGTTCAGGGCAATGCTCCGAATCCATAGTACATAAGGAACATAACAGAAGGTATGAAGAAGGAGACAGAAGCACTCAAGGGTGGGCTGAAAAGTAACTCAGCCAAGCTATGCCCAATAGTGCCAAAATGAACTGTGAGAAAAATAAAAAAATATGGTCAACCCAAGAGCTGTTTCACACATAGTATGTCAATCAGCTTTTTAGTGGCAATTTTTTTTCCATAAACAGATTAGATTCCACTAAACTGACAGGTCATTTTTATTGTGTGGACACACTCTTTCAAAGTTCTATGGAAAAATTACACAGTAAAGGACACTATACACAGACTCTAGGGAGCTCTGGTGGCATAGTGCCTAAGGCATTTGACTACTAACCAGAAGGCTGGCAGTTCAAACCCACCAGCCACTCCTGGGAAGGAAGACTGGGCAATCTACTTCCATAGAGATACTCCCTTGGAAACCCAAGAAGGGGTCACTATGAGTCGGATCTGACTCAACAGCAGTGAGTATACACAGACTCTATAAAACAAAGTTTTAAGTAATTGAGTACATTACAAAAAAAAAGCAAATATCCAAATACTTCAAATAACTGCTTTTATGGATTGAATTTTGTCCCCCAAAAATATGTATTTTAATTCCTAACCTCTATGCCAGTGGTGGTTGGGCAATCCTACTTCCGTAGTGATACTGCTTCGGAAACCCAAGGAGGGGTTGCTATGAGTCGGGGCCGACTCAACGGCAAATAACAACAACAATAACAACATGCCAGTGGTTAGGAGCTCTGGTAGCATAGTGCCTAAGGCACTTGACTGCTAACCAGAAGGCTGGTGGTTCAA
>NW_006922503.1:391780-395590 GCF_000298275.1 Orycteropus afer afer | reverse complement strand
TTCCGAGGCAGTATCACTACGGAAGTAGGATTGCCCAACCTTCCTTCCGAGGAGTGGCTGGTGGGTTTGAACCGCCAGCCGTCTGGTTAGCAGGGAAGTGTCTTAGCCACTATGCTACCAGAGCTCCTATAGGTTATGAAAAATCTATACAAAGGTATTAGATGAAATTGCCTTTTCACCAAGAAGAATCACAAATCTGTGAAGTTTATGGATTAGCATTTCAAATCTCAAAAGCCAATAGATGAAAATCCCATGAGAAATGTTACTGCAGTGTGCTGGATACCTCTCTCCACCCTTCTCCCTCCTGCTCTTGGCCTATGGAGGCTGACCTTAATCAACGTCATTAGTGGGTGCCATTGCTCTTTGGTATCCATTTCAGTTCAGCCAGTTGGTAGCACCAGAACATCAGAGGGAGGGAAAGAGGAGAGTGAAGTTCTGGTATTTTGTCTCCTGGCACCCTTCTCGCAGGGACATCTTGGGTTAAATGGGTCCCTTGAGAAAAGATCAAGCTCTTCTCAGAGTGTGTCTCTCCACAACTCTTTCTTGCCTTTTCTCATTGGGCCAAAAGTGGTAAAGGCTCTCTACTGTTCATAGCCCCAGGGCACTGCACTCTTCTCCTGTGGTTTCCCTACTACTTCTCCACACATTTGTAAATAGTTGGTTTATTAAACCCTTTTCAAATTATCCTAATTGGAGTATGTCTTCTGTTTCCTGCTGGGACCCAGACTGATGAACACAGAATCATTAAAATACTAATAATTGTTAAATCTCAGTGCCAATGTTATAGCCACCATTTTCAGCACATAGGGACATGATTGTTGCACTTCCATTTCTGAAAATTATAATTATGCATGAGATGATTATAACTAGAGTTTAGTGTTGTTGATATTTCAGGTTCTGAAGCCATAGTGCCTGGGTTGAATCTCAGCTCTGATGCTTACTAGTTGTGTGACTTTGGGCAAATTATCTATCCTAGTGGTTACATGATTTCTAAAATTGCATAATGCATATCTATGCTCTTCACATATTTTTAAAGGTATTGATTTAGAATCGTCTTCAGCAGCAATTTAAAAATTTTTATTTTTACCTTGCTTTATCCACCAAAGAAGCTCTGGTGGCACGATGGTAAAGGCATTTGGCTGCTAACCAAAAGGTCAGTGGTTCAAATGCACCAGCCACTCTGTGGGAGAAAGATGAAGCAGTCTACTTCTGTAAAGATTTATAGCCTTGAGAATCCTATGGGGCAATTCTATTCTTTCCTATAGGTTGCAATGAGTTGGAATCACTCTATGGCAGTGAGTTTGGTGGCTCAGTCAAACAAAAGGATTTGAGCTGAATTACAATTTTAAAAAATTTAGCATGATGATCAGGGGAAAGGGAAAATCAAGATAAACAAGTAAATGAAGCAAGGAGTTAAATTTAAAAAAGGAAAACAAACCCACTGTTGTCGAGTTGTTTCCAACTCGTAGTGACACTACAAGACAGAGTAGAATTGCCCCATAAGGTTTCCAAAGCTGTAAATCTTCACAGAAGCAGAGTACTACATCTTTCTTCCACAGAGTGGCTGGTGGGTACTCATTGCCAACTTTTTGGTTAGCAGCACAGCACTTTAACTACTGTGCCACCAGGGCTCCTGGAGTTAAATTACAAAAACCAAACCACTGCGATTGAGTCAATTCTGACTCATAACAACTCTTCAGTACATAGTAGAATTGCCCCATAGGGTTTCTAAGGCTATAAAGTTTTACAGAAGCAGACTGCCTCATCTTTTTCCCAGAGAATGGCTGGGGGGTTCGAACTGCCCACCTTTTGGTTCACAGCCAAATGTTTTAATGACTACACCACCAGAGCTCCTATGGTGTTAAATTGTTGTTGTTGTTGTTGTTGTTGTCGTTATGTGCAGTCGAGTCGGACCCAACTCATAGCGACCCCTCCTTGGGTTTCCGAGGTGGTATCACTACAGAAGTAGATTGCTCAACCTTCCTTTCGAGGAGTGGCTGGTGGGTTTGAACCACCAGCCTTATGGAGTTAAATTAGAACACCCAAAATACCCTGTAAAGACCTGTTCACTTGCTAAAGGACCACAAATTTGGTAGGTATTATGGATTGAAGGCTGGCGGTTCAAACCCACCAGTCACTCCTCGGAACGAAGGTTGGGCAATCTACTTCCTAACAATACTGCCTCGGAAACCCAAGGAGGGTCACTATGAGTCGGATCCAACTCCACAGCAGTGGATGTATTGCGTTTGTGTATGGCTTGATTAGTGTTACCCCAAAAAATATGTTCAAGTCATAACTCCCAGGTACCTATCTATGAATGTGATATTATTTGGAAATAAGATATGTGCAGATGTAATCAGTTAATTTAATACAAGGTAGGATAGGCCCTGGTTTAATATAACTGCTGTCCTATAAGAAGAAGAGAAGAGACACAGAGATAGGTAAACTCAGAGAGAAGACTGCCATATGATGACAGAGGCAGAGATTAGAGGGATGCTGCCACAAAGCCAAGGAACTCCTGAAACTACCAGAAGCTGGAAAAGATAAGAAATAATCTTCCCCTGGAGACTTCAGAGACAGCATGATCCCACTATACTCTGAATTTGGACTTCTAGTCTCCAGAACTGTGAGATAATACATTTTTGTGGTTTTAAGCCAGTTTCCTAAAGACCTGGAAAGCTAATACAGCAGGTAAAGGCAAGAATAAAACCTAACCTATTATATATTTTACAAGGTCATTACAGTGAAAAAACTACAGGAAAGGAACAATTATTCATAGCAATGAAACATGAGAGAAAGTTCTGCCTCTACAGAGGACACTGAAATAAAATTAATGTCCTCTATGGGGTCCTTATGGAGAAGTCAATAGTTCATGAGGCTATTCTTTATAATGTCCTGCAGTGTAGACCAAAGGTATAATGCTAAAGTATAGTCTAATAAAAGCAACTCTGCAAAGGGATTAAATGACATGGCTCAGGTATAAATTTCTCTGATAATCTCCCCCAAGTCTTTGGCTAACAGCACTTTAAGGAATGGCCAGAGAAGATATCCTTGAGGCCATGCCCCTTAAGTAGCATTGCTCACACACAAGCTCCGGTAGGTCCTGATGGAGGTCTGTGTCCATATCTGGCTGGGATAATCTGTGTGGCAGACAAGTGTAGATACATGGTTTTTTGTGGCTAGCTCCTCAGGCAATAGAGATAAGGGAAGCTTGCAGAAATTGAGCAGCTTAACGAGAACAAATATTTTTCACATTTATGAAGTATTTTCTTAAGGCAGATATAGTTCCAAGAGTTTTAGAAATATAACTCATTAAATCCTCACAATAATTTCATGAGAAGTTATGGTTATTAAATTCTTCATTTTACAGATAAAGAAAGTGAAAAGTTAAGTATTTGGTTATGCTGAGAGAAATATCAGTCACAAAAGGACAAATATTGTATGAACAACAACAACTTATATGAAATAGCTAGTGTATAGAGACCAAGTCCATTAGTGGTTACCAGGAACAAGAGGGAGGAGGGGAAGGGGGACTCATTGCTGAGGGGACATTGTGCTTCTCTAAGGATTATGGAAAAATATGGAAGTGAATAATGGTAATGGTTGAAAAATGTGATATACATAACTGTGATAGTTGGAGCTGTGTGTCAACTTGGCTGGACCCCAGTTCTGTGTGGTTGTTCCCATGATGGGATCAGATGACTGTGTTCTGAGTGGCCAGTCTGCCCAAGGGGAGTTTCCCTAGGGGTGTGGCCTGCTTCTAAGATATCCAGGGACATCCTGGGAAGAGACACATTCTTTGAGGGATTG
>NW_006922503.1:379630-382075 GCF_000298275.1 Orycteropus afer afer | reverse complement strand
TGCATTCCATTTCATTTTTTACAACTTCCAATTTTCCTTGATTCATACTTTGTACATTCCATGTTCCAATGATTAATGGATGCGTGCAGCTGTTTCTCCTCAATTTGAGTGGTGCCACATCAGCAAATGGAGGTCTTGAAAGCTTTACCTTATCTGTATGAGTAAGACTGGGTTTACTCTGATGATGCAGCTCTTTCCCAGTCCTATTTTGAGAGCCTTCTTACCTATCCAGAATATTCATAAAGTTGCATGGTAATGTATCAGACAGTGTTTCTTTGCTTTTCATAAGGTTTTCCCTGGCCAGTTCCTTGAGAAGTGGACAGCCTCTTTCTTCTTCCTAGTTGTCTCAATCTGTAAGCTGGGCTGATACCTGTGTACCATGTGCATCCCGCTGGGTTTGAAACACCAGTGGCTCAGCCTCAAGATTCACAGCAACATGTCACCACAGTAGGACAAACCAACAGACAGGTTTGTCTTCCTTAGCTGTTGGAAACCTCTCCTACCACCCTTACTTGGATCTCTGTGGCTGACTCCTCATCTGTCCTGGTCCCTGGGACTTTTCCTCTCCTCTCTCTCATCTGCAGCTGACTGCTCATCTGTCCTGGTCCCTGGGCCTTTTCCTCTCCTATCTCCCATCTGCGGCTGAAATTGGGACTCTCACATACTGCTGATGGGATGCTGTTGAGTTGATTCTAACTCAGAATGACCCCTCCTTGGGTTTCTGAGGCAGTATTTCTATGGAAGTAGATTGCCCAGTCTTCCTTCTGAGGAGTGGCCGGTGCTTTAAACCACTAGCCTTCTGGTTAGCAGTCAAATGCCAATGACTTACTCATTGCAAATACCTTTTTTCAAAAACATGAATGGCGGCTATCCACATGGACTTTGCCAAATGGATTGCACAGGAATCAGATTGTCTATATCTGTGAAGAGGCGATGGAGGAGCTCTTCAACCAAAACAAGGCTAGGAGGTGACTGTGGAACAGACTATCAACTGCTCATATGCAAGTTCAAGTCGAAGCTGAAGACAATGAAAGCAAGTCCCTAAGAGCCAAAATATGACCTTGATTATATCCCACCTGCATTTAGAGACCATCCAAAGAATAGATTTCATGCATTGAACACCAAAGACTGATGTGGTAATTAAATTTGAGTGTCAACTTGGCTGGCCCTGGTTGAGTGGCTGGGCAACTCGATGTAATATTTCCCATGATGAGAACAGAAATCAACTCCATGGTGGAATCTACTGTGAGCAACTGAGTAGCTGCCTTAGGGATCTGTTCTGCTTCCCATATACAAGGAGAAGCCTTGGGGAATGGTCTCTAGCTTATGGCACACTTGGACCCTGCATGTAGCCATGTGACTGTTCAGCAGTCTGCCATGCTCTGCCCACCTTGGGACTTTCAATGGACTTGAATTAATGGTGTGCTGTGTGGTTTGGTAACATTGGGACTGTCTTTTTACTTGTCAACCTTAGGCTTCTCAGTCTAGCAGCCAGCAGCTGCCTGAGTGAAGAAAGCCTCCAGCTTCAATGGGCCAGGAGCAGGAGGCAGAGCTGAAGCCCAAGGCTGAGGGGTGTTACCAGCTCCTAGAGCCTGGCACTTTGAACTTGGACTTAAAGCCTCTAAACTGTAAGAAAATAAACTCCTGTTTGTTCAGCCATCCCATTTGTGGTATATTTCTTTTAGAGCAGCACTAGGTAATCAAAACAACTGAAAACCAGATGAACTCTGGGATGACATCAAGAACATCATCCGTGAAGAAAGGAAAAGGTCATTAAAAAGACAGGAAAGGAAGAAAAGATCAAAATGGATGTCAGAAGAGACTCTGAAACTTGCTCTTGAATGGAAAGTGGCTAAAGCAAATGGAAAAAATGACAAGATAAAAGAGCTAAACAGAAGATTTCAAAGGCAGTCCGAGCAGACAAACCCAATTATTATAATGAAATGTGCAAAGACATGGAGTTGGAAAGTCAAAAGGGAAGAACACACTCAGCATTTCGTAAGCTGAAAGAACTGAAGTGGAAATTCAAGCCTCGAGTTGCGATATTGAAAGATTTTATGGGCAATATATTGAATAATGCAAGAAACATCAAAAGAAGATGGAAGGAATAGACAGAGTCACTGCACCAAAAAGAATTGGTTGATGTTCATCCATTTTGGGAGGTGGCATATGATCAAGAACCAATGGTACTGAAGAAAGAATTTGAAGCTGCACTGAGAGAAGTGACAAAAAACAAAGCTCCAGGAATTGACAGAATACCCATTGAGATGTCTCAACAAGCAGATGCTGCACTAGAGGCACTCACTCGGCTATGCCAGGAGATTTGGAAGACAACTACCTGGCAAGCTGACTGGAAAAGGTCCATATTTGTACACTTTCCAAAAAAGATGATCCCACAGGATGTGGAAATTATCAAACAATACCATTAATATCACATGCAAGTAA
>NW_006922503.1:377634-378554 GCF_000298275.1 Orycteropus afer afer | reverse complement strand
GGCCATTCCCTGGAGAAGCATATCATGCTTGGTAAAGTGGAGGGTCAATGAAGAAAAAGGAAGGCCCTCATGAGATGTATCGGCACAGCAGCTGCAATGATGGACTCAAGTATATGATTCTGTTGTACATAAGGTCTCTATGAGTCGGAGGCAACTCAATGGCACCTAACAACAACAACTACATCAGTGAAGGATGTTGAAAGGCAAATAATTTATTACATATAAATTTACCATACACACACAACAAAGATAAGTACTTGTCAAATGCCATAGAACTAATAAGCTGCAGAACGAGGAATTGAACAAAGGCAGCCTGGTCATATAACATCTATATCATGTACATCAAAAGTAGAACCAACACTTTCACCTAGTAGCTAGGTCTCCAAGTTCAACTCAAGACCTACTTACTCCAAAGCATTGCCCTGGGCTTTAGTACACATCAATATTTCACTCGGCTTTTAATTTCATGTACATTTTCATTATCACAGGGCAGCAATGAAATTATTGTGTATCTTGTACAACAGATAGTCTCTGCCTACAAGAGACAGAATGTGATCCCCAGAACATTTACAGATCACAGAGTCTTAAATCTTAAATGTCAAATTAGTGTCTCAGGCAAGAAATTGGAGAAAGAAGGCCTAGATGAGTGAGAGTTATTGCATCAGGAGCCACAAAGAAGAAGGCCTCCAAGTGGGCTGAAAAAGAAAGAAAGAGGAGCAGAAAGGGCCACCTAGGCAGGAGGGAATAAACAGAACAAAGGCTACCAAAATGGAAGAGAGCACAGAGTATTAAAGTGTTAGTGTTCCTCACCATCCCATATGAGGCAAAACCAGTTGCCATCAAGTTGATTCCTACTCATAGCAAACCCATGTGTGTTGGAGTAGAACTAACTGTGCTCCATAACTTTTTGTCCTTTTTTT
>NW_006922503.1:374388-376551 GCF_000298275.1 Orycteropus afer afer | reverse complement strand
TTGAACCGCCAGCCTTCTGGTGAGCAGTCAAGTGCCTTAGCAACTATGCTACCAGAGCTCCCATATGTATGATCTTTAGCTAAATCTATCCTTCATCTAGGGTATATTCCTATTTGCTGACTCCCACCTGATCTTCTCACTTTTCTATGCATTTGTCTGTAGCCTGGTGTTTGGTGTTAGTGGTAATGCAGTATTGTGCATATACTAGTATTTGCCTCTGTTGTCTGTATCTTATGTGCACATTTCAGTGTCCTTCCTTTCTCCAAAGTCATCATACTGGTCACAGACTCTTTTCATACCATCCTTCCCCTCACCCAAATAGGGTTTCAATGGCTAATTTTTTGAAAGTAGGTGACCAAGTTTTTCTTCCAACTTGCCTCTGGGTGGACTTGAAACTTCAACATTTTGGTTTGTAGCTGAGAGTGTTAATCATTTGCACCATCCAGGGACTCCCACATGAAGTAAGGACTATTATTACTCACCTTTTGTATGAAAAAAGCCAAGCCTTGATAGATTAAGCAAATTGATCAAGGTAACACAGTTCATGATAGACGGTCTCCAGAGTAAGTGCTCCTAACATCTATCTATGCTGTACTGCTTTTCTAGAAAGAAAAAAAAAATCCTATAGTGGAGCAAAGAGAGATGGCAGTGTAAAGGAAAATAAAAGCCAGAACAACAGAGAGCCTTGGAGGCCAGATTAAGGAGCTGCTATTTATGAATGCTGCAAAGGGCAGAAAGTCAAGTATCAGGAAAGTCTCTGACTGAGAGCTCTCCATTGTGGGTCCCCTGCTGCTGGGTCATGAGGTCAAGGGGACTATTGCTGAGTAACAAGCCATCCTCAAAATTGCTATCTTAAAACAACAACCATTTATTTACTTGTAATTCTGCAACTTGGCTGGAGATAGGCAGAGAGGACTCATTTCTGCTCCATGTGATGCCTGCTGTGGTCAGTCTTATGACCACATTGAAATGGGAACTTGGCTAGAGCTAGAACATCCGAGATGGCTTCATCTCAGCCTTAATTGTTCCTCAGCCTGAATGACAGCAATGATTGGGCTCTTGAGTTTCTCTCCATTTAACTACTCTCTCATCATTCAGAAGTCTAGCGCAAGTTTCTTTACATAATAGCTGGTTTCTAAGAGGGTGAAAGCTAATGCTGCCAAGGCTCTCAAAGCCTAGGATTAGAAATGGCACAGTATCACTTCCACCATATTCTATTGGCCAAAGCAAGTCCCTAGGCCAGCCCATTTTCAAGTGGAAAGAAATAGAGCTCATTACTTGACGAAAGGTGTCTTAGACACTTAGGGGGATGTGAGGGATTGATGACAGCCATCATTAAAAAAATGTACCTCAGCGACCAATGATACCAGGGGTCTCTGATTTTCTTGCTCTTGTCCTCACATTCTCTAATGCTCTGTCATGAATGACATTCTCTCCATGGATCACCAAATTGATTATGGGACATCATATCAACATTTCCTGTTCACTTAATCTCATCAAGAAGATCTGTCTGCTAAGGAGATAAAACTTCACCAGGGAAGATCATTTCAGATGTCACAGCTGCCCACTGGAGAACTTTGTCCAGCTCAAGGAGAGCCAGAGCACCAAAGACCTCCAAGTATTACATAGGTGAGGTGATGGTGCACAGCTGATTTTATGGAGGGGCAAACTACAGCCCTCAGGCAAAATCCCACCACTGCCCTTTTGGTAAATAAAGTTTTAATGGTGCATGGCCTAACTCATTCATTTACATACTGTCTATGGCTGCCTTTGTGCCACAACAGCAGAATTGAGTAGTTGTGACAGAGGCTGCATGACCTACAAAGCCTAAATAACTAGCCATTTACAGAAAAAGTTTGCCAACCCCTGCACTAGAGATAATATTCAGTAATACTACTCTTTATCATGAATATAATTTTATTTCCAGAAATTACAGTGACCCCAGGGCTCACATTTTTAACAGGTAGCAATAGGTTCTTGGACCAGTTCATACAATTCCTTGAAGAGGCAAGAGAATGCACAGCTTTTAGTAATAGAATTTTAAGGTACAAATCTACATGATACTTTTTAAAAATCAAACAATTTGCACTGTTGGTACTTTTAGAATGTACTCTCTAGCCTTCGTTGACATACTCTCTCCATGCAAACCTCACATTCTTCCCT
>NW_006922503.1:372518-373713 GCF_000298275.1 Orycteropus afer afer | reverse complement strand
GGCATTTGACTGCTAACCAGAAGGCTGGTGGTTCAAACCCACTGGCCACTCCTCAGAAGGAAGATCAGGCAATCTACTTCTGTAGTGACACTGCCTCAGAAATCCAAGGAGGGGATGCTATGAGTCAGAACCAACTCCTCAGCAGTGAGTTTGGTTTTTTGGTTTGGGATGACATGTCCAAAGTAAGTGTGACAAAGTCTTGCTATAGTTGCTGCTAAGGAGAATTCTGGCTGTACCTCCTTTAAGACTGATTTGTTCATTCTTCTGACAGCTGGTTTGTGATATATTCAATATTTTTCACCATCACCACATTCTGAGTGCTTCAGTGTAGAATACTTACATATATATATACACAGGATTTTTAAGGGCATTTGATAATATAAAATAGTGTTTTAACATGAGAGATTATTTTAATCATGTTTTCATATGCAAAATAAAACAAAAAGATGAAATTTAGCATCTTGTTGTCCTGGAACTCTTTTTTTTAATTGTGATTTGGGTGAAAATTTACAAAGCAAATACACTTTCCATACAGCAGTTCACATACACTTTGTATCATGACATTGAACACAATTTACCACAATGAAACATCTCCCCTCCTACTTCCTCCTGATAGTTACCTCTTGCCTGTGTCCGTCCCTCCATGCACTCCTGCCCTCTGAGATGTCTCCCTGTGCATAAGCAGCCCTTCTTTCTCCCATGATTGTTCTCTCCAAGGAGTGTATCCACCTCAGGTAAATATACACCTCATATGCCTCTCTATAGTTTGGCTGGAAGCCAAAGGCGTGGGTTGAATTACAGACCTGAAGTGTAGCTAGGGAGCAGAGTCTCAGTGGTTTCACCAGGCTCTATTGGACCAGAAAACCTGGTCCTCCTCCCTTTTTTTCCCAAATGATTTTGAGTTTTGTTCCACATTGTTCTCCTTCTCTATCCAGGATCTTATACATAGATCCTCTTCCAAGTGGTTGACAGTAGTAGCCGGGTACTATCTAGTTCTTCTGGTCTCATAGTCGTATAGGCTGAAGATGGTATGGTATACCAGTCGCTAGGACTAATTGTTTCCATGAATTTTTGGTTTTCTTCATTCCTCTTTGCTCTGGATGAGGAGAGACCCATCGCTGCATCTAGATGGCAGCTTGCAAGCTTTTAAGATCCCAGTCACTACTCGCCAAAGTAGGAGGTGGAATAATGTTTT
>NW_006922503.1:361035-362089 GCF_000298275.1 Orycteropus afer afer | reverse complement strand
GTCCAGGATTATCTTCTGTGTCTGTGTTAATTGGTTTCCCTTTTCTTTGTTGAAGAGGGTCTGTGCAGACTTTCTGCCTATTCCGCCATCTTGGACTCAATCTCTCTCCTGGAATTCTTGAAGTCACATTCCCATGATTATTAATATATTTTTGAAATTGTATTTTTCAAAAAATTTTCAAACACATATACCCACTGACCTAGCAATTCAATTTTATCTAAAGTTTGTGATATGATATAGTTCAAGGTTATTTATGGCAGAATTATTTTTAATGATAACCAAAAACTAAACTCACTGCCATCTTGTAATAATAGGAAAGTTGAAATAACCTAAATATCCTTCAAAAAGTGACTAGTCCAAAAGCAGACATAGATGATATATAAAAGAATAGTCAAGCTTGTGTTCCCAAAATAATTTATTAATTGTGGTACATACATGTCATGAATTAAAAGAAATGAAGAAAATATTTACAATCTTATTTAGAACAAATTACAAGATTGTTGCTTAAGACAAAAAAGCAAACTGCAGAACATTATCTATAATATTTAATCATGTGTGAAAAAATAATTAGAGCAGAATATACATAATTTGCTTGTGTGTGTATAAAATGTCTCTAGAATGACACACATAAGAAACAGCTTATATTGCTTCCCTCTAGGGTGATGTGTCAGTCAGAATCCAGTTAGAGAAACCAGTCTAGGTATTTCAGTCACAGGGAAGTTAATACTGGAAATTGGTCACACAGACGATAGAAAAACTAAAAAGACAAATAGGAGACTGAGGTAATCCAAAAGTTAATCCAAAGAGCTGCTTGAGCAGACAAAGCCTATTACTACAATGAAATGTGCAAAAACCTGCAGTTAGAGAACCAAAAGATAAGAACACGCTCAGCATTTCTCAAGCTGAGAGAAGTGGGGAAAAAATTTAAGCCTTGAGTTGCAATACTGAAATATTCTATGGGCAAAATATTGAATGATGCAGGAAACATCAAAAGAAGATGGAAGGAATACACAGAGTACCAAAAAGAACTGGTCAATCTTCATCCATTTCAGGA
>NW_006922503.1:353792-359030 GCF_000298275.1 Orycteropus afer afer | reverse complement strand
GAATGCTCCTTGGAAGTGAGAATGGCCAGACTTCGTCTCACCTACTTTGTGGTCATGTTATCAAAAGGGACCATTCCCTGGAGAAGGGTGTCATTCTTGGCAAGGTGGAGCATAGATGAAAGAAGGGAAGGCCCTCAACAAAATGGATTAACACAGTGGCTGTGGTGATGGTCTCAAGTATAGCAAAGATCACAGAGCTGGAGCAGGACCAGACGGTGTCTCGTTCTGCTGTGCATAGGGTCGCTATGAGTCAGAGACGACTCCAAGGCATCTAACAACAACAACAACAAAGTTATTAATAGCAGGAAATGTCCACCACTCTTCAGGATGAAGGGATATAGGGAGTAGGAGGTTTTACCAGAGTCCAGAAGCTGTGTCTATCCAGCAGTAGTAGAACCATGGTGGGGGTTTCCCAGAGGGAGCTGGGACCACAACTTGAAAGTAACAGGAACAACTCAGAAGACAAGATACAGTTCATCAGTCAGGACAACATCCAACCAGAACAGCTCTTTTGGCTGCTCCCAGTGTGCACACAAGAAAGCTGCCCTTCTCAGCCATGCTAGCCAAACTTTCATAGCCACGTATTCCACCTCTCAGTCACACAGCCTCTTCTGGACAGGCCTTCTTGCAGCCTCCTCTTGGCTCTCAGGTCTAGCCCCCTTTCAGCCTTCAGGTTATAACTCCAAACACTGCTGGGGCATCTGCTGCTGCCAAAGATGGGATAGCTCAGCTTACACACTGCCACTTGCTCTGCTTGGGCCTCCACCTGCATAGGCCTAGACTGCAGCTGTTTCCTCTTTATGTGGTGCCCAGCTCTGCTGGCAACTTCCTGCTTGGAAGTGCCCAGTGCCACTCTGGGCAAATCGCTACCACTGCTGTCTGCTGTGCTTGGCATCTTCTTGCCTCATCTTCAGTGTTACAGCTCTTCACCCATATTACAGTTCTTTTAAGAGATTCCCTCCTCCTCTCTCTCTCTTCTTGCCTCTCTTCAAGCTTCTGTAGGGTTTGCTGTTTATATTAGCAAACTCCTTGTCAATTTCAAGGCATGGCCCTCCCAGCAGGACCATGAACTGATCAATCCTCTCAGTGGATCCAAGTCAGTCGATCCTATCGGGTGGATTTTCAAATCAGTATTTCAATAGCAAATTGAACAATCCCTGCAAGGTGTGTAAAATCACAGGGAAGACTACGGCCCAATCAAACATTTTTGGCAGAATTGTAAAGTCAAGGACAGAAAGGCCATATATAAGAATAATTCATCGCACTGCAGTAAGTAAACTAAATAAATAAGTACTTTTTTTAGTAAAAGGTGAGATTTCAAAGAAATGTCAAGTTAGTAGCAACAAAATGACCACTATCAGAGAATGGTAGAAGTATGGTGCATATATACATTGAAATATCATGCAGCTATTATAAAGAATGAGCCATAGAATATTTATGGAAGAATACATTAAAAAATCATATTTATTGATGCCCAAGGGATGGTAGACTGGGTGACTGTGGGAAATGTAAGAAGATTGCAGGACAAGTAAAGGCACACAGTGACAACACTGTATGCTTTTTTGTACTTTCTGATTTTTGTGCCATATATATGTACTGAGTACTCAAAATACAAATCAAGATTTTTTTTTAAGTTTATTTTTAAATAAACCATTCTTCTCATGATAGAAATACAATACATAATACACTGAGGATATGTCCATGGCATGTGATGACCCAAGGAACTTCTCTGGAGCAGGCAGCCACAGTAGCTATTATCTTGGCCCAACAAACCCAGGTCCATAAAGGAAGTTTCTAATGTCTTCTAATGTTTCTTTAGTCACAGTGCTATATGCGAAGAATCCATCAATAGAATTTCAGTGATATTAAACAAAGTCACACAGAATCTTATTGTACAATTCTAACAATGATAAGAAATGCAAATATAAAGCATATTATTTCTTGCTGTTGTTGTTAGCTGCGTGTCATTGGCCCTTGACTCATGGCGACCCCATGTACAACAGAACAAAACACTGACTGGTCCTGCACCTTCCTCATAATATGTTGCAGACTGGACAGTTGTGATCCATAAGGTTTTCACTGGCTGATTTTCAGAAGTAAATGGTAAGGCCTTCCATCTACTTTATTCCTAATCCCTCTTAGTCTGGAAGCACCACTGAAACCTGTTCCATATCATAACATCACACAAACTTCCACAGACAGATGGGTGGTTTATAATAGACATTAAAACACAATTGTCAGAATCCTAATCTTGATACTGAAGAAGAAAACCTTTATTCTCTTGACCCTCAACTTTCTCTAAGTGGCCATTTCTTCCTTCATTTTTACTGTAGTGAACAAAAGAGAATAAATTAAATTAAATTGTAGTTTGAGTCAAAGTTCTTAAGGGTTGTTTTCACAATTCCAAAACAACCATTTTAAAAATGAAATAGAAGACTTTCCTATATTGAATGCTAAACATATTACTGAAGAACATTTTTCAAAAAAACAGGTAACAAAATGGTAGGTACAGTATAATTCCAATTTAGGGAGAAAAAAATACATATACACATATATGTATATGTATATGTATATATGTGTGTGTGTGTGTGTATACACATATATATATGTATGTGTGTATATATATACATATGCTTCCAGCTCAGAAATGGAGGTCCCCAGATGAATAGTACAAAGCCATCACTCATCTGCAATTTTGTTGTACTCTGATGATTTGCATGTTGCTATGATACTGGAAGGAGCCCTGGTGGTTTGAACCCACCAGTTGCTCAATGGGAGAAACATGTGGCAGTCTGCTTCTGTAAGGATTACAGCCCTGGAATCTCTATGGCTTAGTTCTACACCACTCTATATGGTTTCTAGGAGTTGTAATCAACTCAATGGCAATGGGTTTTGGGGTTTGGTGATGCTATAAGCTATGCTATCAGTATTTTAGTTTCTAACAGGGTGATCCTTGGTGGACAGGTTCCACCAGAGCTTTCAAACTAAGACAGACTAGGAAGAAAGCCCTGGCAATCTACCTCCAAAAATTAGCCAATGAAAACCTTATGAAGCATAGCAGAACTTTGTCTGACTTGTTTGCTTTGGACACATCATCAGCAGGTATCAATCTCTGGAGAGGTACATGATGTTTGGTGAAGTAGAGGGCCACCAAAGACAAGGGAAACCTTCAGTGAGAGGGATTGCCACAATAGCTACAATAATGGACTTGAACATGATGGCGATTGTGAGGCTGATGCAAGACTGGGCAATATTCATTCTGTTGTACATAAGGTCACCATGAGTTGGAGTCAACCTGATAGTAGCTATCTATCTATCTATTGAACAAAGAAGGATCTAAATACAGAAATAAAACAAATATTGGTTGGGTCTTAACATTAACATGAGCAGGAAAAAGAAGGCAGTGGCAAAGATATAAAGAACCTGGGTTCTTGATGGCACTGAGGAGATGTTAATTTAAAATATAAGTACCACTTATCTCTAGATTTCTTGTTAATGGGAAAATTAAATTTTCTGGATGGTTTAAGACAGCTTTGGCAGTGTTTCTTACTTCATTCTAAACTTTTTTTGGTAAAATATCCTCCATGGTACATGCAAAATGCCCGGTATATGAGTTCCATTATATTATGTTGTTGTTGTTATTTGCCGTCGAGTTGGCCCCGACGAATAGTGACGCCTCCTTGGGTTTCCGAGGCAGTATCACTATGGAAGTAGGATTGCCCAACCTTCCTTCCGAGCATAATACCCCCTAAATAAATTGTCATTACAAATTTATAGAAATTTTGTATTAGCTTTACTGTTAACACTTTCTTTGCTCATATGCTTCTTGCATCCAAATTCTTGTTTCTTGGTTCAAATATAATTTTTCCTTTCATTTCTCAGCAAGCATTTGTTAGTGGTAAACTTGTGTAAGTTTTTACAAATGTCTTTTTCTAAAAATAATACTTATTTTGTTGTTGTTGTTGAGCATATACACAGCAAAATATACACCAATTCCATAGTTTCTACACATACAATTCAGTGACATTGATTACATTCTTTGAGTTGTGCAACCATTCTCACTGTCCTTTTCTGAGTTGTTCCTCTCCCATTAACATAAGCTTACTGCCCACTAAGGTTCCTATGTAATTTTTCAAGTTGCTATTGTCAATTTGATCCCATATAGTTATTCTTAAAAGAGCATAATGCTCAAAGCAGACATCCTTTACTAGTTAAACTAAACTATTATTTGATTTTAAGAAGACTTCAGGGGATATTTTTGGTTTAAGTTTTAAAGATTATCTCAGGACAATAGTTTCAAGGGTTCATCCAGCCTCCATGGCTCTAGAAATTCTGTTCTGCATTTCCACCTTTTGATCAGGATTCCTCTATAGAATTCTTGGTTAAAATGTTCAGTAATAGTAGCCAGGCATCATCTAGTTCTTCTGGTCTCATGGCAAAAGAGGCAGTTGTTCATGGAGGCAATTAGCCACATATTCCATATGCTCCTCATTCTCCTTCTTCCTCTTTTGCTACATGTGAATAGAGACCAATTATTGTGCCTTAGATGACTGCTTGCAAGCTTTTAAGACCCCAGGAACTACGTAACAAACTCGGAGGAAGAACAGAAGCACTAAACATATTATTAGGCCAATTAACTGGGATGTCCCATGAAACCATGACCTTAAAGCTCTAAACCAAGGAACCAAATCCCATGAGGTGTTTGATTGTACATAAGCAGCCTCAGTAGTTATTCTTTCAGTGTGTGTGTGTGACTGTTGTAAATACATCACTCACACAACTTTTGGCAATTCAACTTTTTCCAGGTGTCCAACTTACTGACAGCAATTACAATAATCCATGTGTAAATCTACCCTTAATCAGTGCAATATTTCCATCACCATTAACCCCCCTCCCCTTTCTCTTCCCTTTTGACCCCAGTAACCATTGTCATTGAGTCAAATCTAACTTATAGAGACTCTATAGTATAGAGTAGAACTGCCCCCACACGCTTTCCAAGGCTGTAATCTTTACAGAAGCAGGCTGTCACATCTTTCTCCCATGGAACGTCTGGTGGGTTTGAACTGCCAATCTTTCAGTTAGCAGCCAAGTGATTTCATCATACATAAGTGAGATCATTCATATAATATTTTTAATTTTGTGATTTATTTCACTTATTTCACTCAGCATATCTTTAAGGGAGCTTTGGTAGCATAGTGCCTAAGGCACTTGACTGCTAACCAGAAGGCTGGAGGTTCA
>NW_006922503.1:347139-353482 GCF_000298275.1 Orycteropus afer afer | reverse complement strand
ACTGCTAACCAGAAGGCTGGCAGTTCAACCCCCCCAGCCACTCCTCAGAAGGAAGGCTGGGCAATCTACTTCCCTAGTGATATGCCCTCAGAAACCCAAGGAGGGGTTGCTATGTGTCAGGTCCAACTGGACGGCACATAACAACAACAACAGCAACAGTCAAATGTTGGTAGGCATTTAGATGATTTTCCACCTTTTGGCTATTATGAATATTGCTGTAATGAACAGTGGTGTACAAGTCTCTGAGTCTCTGCTTTCAAGTCTTTGGTGTATATACCTACAAGTGGAATTGCTGCATTATATGGCAGTTTTATTTTTAGTTTTTTGAGGAACTGCCACACTGCTTTCCACAGAAGCTGTACCATTTTGCATTCCCACCAGGCAAATGTCTTTATTTAACTTTCTTGATCGAATTATAGTTTAATTTTTGTAATTAATACTTTTGACTTGTATGAGGTAAGAAGTTGGAATTGTCATCTTCTACACAAATCCAAAGCCTCGAAGGGATGAACCTATAGTAAAAGTTGGGAAAAGAAGGGAAAAGAAATAAGCCCACCTGCTGGTACAAGCTGACAATGAATAATGCCTTTCTCTGCCTGGCCTCTGGGTAGAAAAAATATTTCATCTGAAAATGTGATACTATGTGTTATGCCACAACACCTGTATGGTCCAGGAACTCTTGAACTGAAAATTTATTATAAAATTCTTCCCAGTCTATGGTGCCTAGCAGAAACAAATGAAAAAATTCTTTGTAGGTTCACATCCCAAGTCTGAGAGGCACATAACTGCATAGATAAATCTCCACTGACACTGAGCTTAAAATCCAAATAACAAAGTATAAGAGGAAAAGACTCCACTATGGGTACAAGTGGGCAAATGAACAGCAGATCTATATCCCCAAAGTACTTCACATAATAGGACAACATGATGGAAAAGATAAAATAACTATATTTGCAATGATTAAAGACTTAAAGGAAGCACTGTGATCCATAAGAACAAATCACTATTTTAAAAATAGCAAGCAGATTTGGAATAAAACTGATCTCCTAGAAATGAAATATATAATTACTGAAATTTTAAATTTAGTAGTCTTTTATACCAGGTTTAACATTGCTGAGGAGAATTACTGAACTAGAGAATAGATCTGAAGAACTTACTAAAAAAGCAGCACAGAAAGATAAAGAGAGGCAATATATGAATTAGGGAGTGCACGGAAAAGAGATTATAAAATATTGAGGATAAAATGAGATAGTCAAATATGTCCCTAACAGAAACTCCCCAAGGACAAAAGAGGAAGATTGTGGGGACTGTGGGGAAATCAATATTTTAAGACATAACGACTGACAATTTTTTCAGTATTGATTAAAGTCATAAATACTCAGTTTTAAGAAGCACAGTCATGCAAAGAAGGAACAATAACAATAAACCCAATCCTAGACACATTGTAAAGAGAACATCAAATTACCAAAGTTAAATAGAAGATTAAGAAAATAGCCATCAGAGGGAAATGATAAAGCACCTTAAAAAAAATTAAACTGAAGAGATGATGCAGTAACATTAAAGGCCAGAAGATAATGGAATAGCATCTTCACAGAGTTGAGAGATGATAACTATCATATTGGAATCCAATATCCAACAACACCATCATTTAATCAACAAAGTTAAATAACCATTTTCAGACAAAGACTGAGAATTTACTATAAACAGATCTTTGCTGAAAACATAGCCAAAGACTTCAGCTTTTATGCTTTTTTCAAAACACTATCAGAGATGAAGAGGGATATTTTATAATAAAGGGGTATAGTCAAGGGGTCATTCATCCTTATACAAAGACATAAATCCTAAATGTATAGGTATCAAACAAAGTTTCAAGACACATAAAGCAAAAACAGAGAACTTTAAGGAGAAATAGACAAATCAACAACCATTATTCAAGATCTCAACAGTCCTCCTTTAATAATTAATAGAACAAGTAGACAGAAAATCAGTGAGGATATAGAAAATGTAAATGCCATCAACTAACTTGACCTCAGTGACATTTATAGAATATTCTACCCAACAACAGCAGGATATACATTCTTTTTAAGAGTAACCAAGACAGAATATATGCTACACCATAAAAAAGTCTCAATAAATTTAAATGGATTGAAGTCATACCGAATATGTCCTCTGACCATAATGGAATAAAATTAGAAATCCATAACAGAAAAATAACTGGAAAATCTTCCAAATTTTTTGGAAATTATGCAACATACTTTTAATAAATCCATGGATCATGGAAGAAATCAAAAGGAAATTCAGAATGAATTAAAATGAAATGAAACATTAAATTTTGCGATACTATTAAATCAGTGCTTAGAGAGAAATTTACAGGTACAAATGCTTATTTTAGAAAAAAAGAATGATTTAAAATCAATGATCTAAGATTTCACCATAAGAAGCTAGAAAAAGAAGAGCAAATTAAATCCAAAGAAGTCAAGATACAGGAAATGATAGAGAACAGAAATCATTGACTTCCAATAAACAACTGAATATTGAAATTTTATAAAATATAATTTACAAATAGCAACAAAAACATAAAATATATAGGAATCAATTTAACAAAATGTGCAAAACTTGTCACTTAAAATGATTAAACACTTTTGTGAGAAATTGAAGAACACATGGAAAAAATGGAGAAGATACTATGATCATGATTTGGACTATTCAATATTGTTAAGATATAAATTCTCCTCAAATTGATCTATAGATTCAATGCAACCCCAATGATAATTCTAGCAGATTTTTCTGTAGAAATTGTTAAGCAGTTCCAAAATTTATGTAGAAATGGAAAAGGATCACCAATAGTCAGAAGGAATTTTGAAAAAGAGAAATAAACATGGAGATCTTATAGTATCCAATTTCAGTACTAATGACAAAGCTACAGTAACCAAAACAGTATAATACTGGCGTAAGGACAGGCATATGGATAAATGGAACAGAATAAGGACTCTTGAAATAGACCCACTGGTATGTGGTTAATTTTGATCTTTGAGGAAGGTAGCAAAGTAATTCAATGGAGAAAGGATAGTCTCTTCAACAAAGGGTACTGCTATACACCACATAAAAAAATTAACACTGATGGATGAGGGATATAAATGTGAACATTAAGCTATAAAACTTATAGCAAAAAATAGGAGAACATTTATGTACCCTGGAGTAGGAAAAGATTTCTCAGGACACAAAAAGAACTAACCATAAAAGGAAAACATTGATAAATTGGATTTCATCAAAATCTAAAACTTCTGCTCTTTGAATCGCAGCCTTAAGAAAGTTTGAAGGCAATCCACAAAGTAGGAGAAAATATTCACAATCCATGTACATATGACAAAGGATTTGTATTCAGAATATCTAAAGAATTCTTACAACTCAATTATAAGGAAACAAACCAACCAAAATTTTTTAAAAAGGGACAAAATATTGGAACAGACCAAGCATTGCACTCCTAGGCATTTATCAGAGAGAAAAAAAAAATGTCCATACAATGACTTATACATTAATGTATATAGGTGTATTCATAATAGTTGAATAGTGGAAACAACACAAATGTCTATCAACAAGCAATGGATAAGCAAACTATGGTACATGCATGTCATAAAATACTACCAGAAATGAAAAGGAATGAACTACTGATGCCTGAATCTCGAAAGTATTAGGCGGAGTGAAAATAGCTACACACAACACAGTACATTCTAGACAATTCAATTTATGCAAAATTCTAGAACAGATTGACAGAACACAGATTAATGGTCATCTAAAGCTGAGGGTGATTAATTTAAAAAAATGGCAAGAGGGAACTTCTTAAAGGGGATGAAAATGTTCTATATCTTGATTGTGCTGGTGGTTACTGGTTATATGAGTGTATATATTAGTCAAAACTCATCAAATTTTATGCTTAAAATAGGTACATTTTATTATAAGTTATATCTCAATAAAGTTGATTAAAAAAATCGTGATGGTTTTGTAATTTCAACTTACAAAAAAAATTTGTGATGGTTTTTTGATTTCAGCTAGGCTGAAGTACATTTCCCAGTACTCCCTTTCATATATGTTTCCAGTTAGAGTGGGCCATAAGAGAAATTCTTGTGTAAGATTTGGAGGGTACCAGTAAAATAAGAGCCATTTTGTAATTCACAAACGTTGCTTATCTCCTGGTTCACCTTGTTGGTGTGAGGCAGTGCCTGCAACTGCTCCATCAAGGTCAGAGGCAACAAGAAATAACATGGGTTTCAGTCCATCCTAGTGGGCTCCAGCTTCCAAGGAGTGGCTGGTGGGTTTGAACTGCCAGCCTTGGTGGGTTCCAACTTATTGTTGCTCTTCTTCCACTTTATATTAATTTTTTCCTCCCAACTGATTGTTCTGTGAACTTGAATTTCCAGCATCAAATGTGAGCACAGCAACCTTACAGAAACTGTTATAACACTTTCTGCAATTGTATAAGGCTAAATCTCTGTAGACCCACCAGCCACTCCTCGGAAGGAAGGTTGGGCAATCCTACTTCCGTAGTGATACTGCCTCGGAAACCCAAGGAGGGGTCGCTATGAGTCGGGGCCGACTTGACGGCACATAACAACAACAACAACAAATCTCTGTAGGGAGCTCTGGTAGCATAGTGCCTAAGGCACTCGACTGCTAACCAGAAGGCTGGCAGTTCAAACCAACCAGCCACTCCTCGGAATGAGGATGGGTCAATCTACTTTCACAGTGATAATGCCTTGGAAACCCAAGGAGGGGTCAGTATGAGTCAGGTCCAACTGGACAGCACATAACAACAGCAACAAATCTCTGTAGTAAATCTTCATATTGATATACATTTGTTCCTAGTGATTCTGCTTCTTGAATTGAGCCCTGACTGATAAAGCCTTTTGAAAAAGTAAAGCGTTTTTCAGCCACTATTTCTTTGTTCTTGGGAAAACAATATGCACTACCAATTATTGTTGTGTTCTTATGTGCCATCGAGTCGGATCCAACTCATAGCGACCCCTCCTTGGGTTTCTGAGACGGCATCACTACAGAAGTAGATTGCCCACCTGTTCTGGTTACCTAGTACCACTCTGACAGAAATATACCACAAATGGGATGGCTTGAACAAACAGGAGTTTATTCTCTTACAGTTTGGGAGACTAGAAGTCTGAGTTCCAAGTGCCAGGCTCTAGGGGCTGGGTTAAAGGCCCTCAACATTGGCCTTCAGCTCTGCCTCTTGTTCCCAGCCTACTGAAGCTAGAGGCATCTCTTCACTCAGGCAGCTACTGGCTGCTGAGGCTAACAAACCCGAGGTCGACAAATAAAATGGCACAGTCCCGATGTTACCAAACCACATGGCAGGCAGTTAACTCAAGTCCATTGTAAGTCCCAAGCTCAGCAGAACATGGCAGGCAGCTGAACAATGACAGGGCTACAGGCAGGGTCCAAGCATGACATAAGCTAGAGACCATTTCCTTAGGCTTCTCCTTATATACAGGAAGCAGACCACATCCCTAAGGCAGCTACTCAGGCTGCTCACAGTAGATTCCACCATGGAGTTGATTACCAGTCTCATTCATCATGGGGAATACTACATCCAACTGCCCAGCCACTCAACCAAGCCTATCCAATTTGACACACAAACTTAACTACCACACCAACCTTCCTTCCGAGGAGTGGTTGGTGTGTTTGAACCGCAGACCTTCTGGTTAGCAGTCAAGTGCCTTAGGCAGTATGCTACCAGAGCTCCTTCTAGAAACCTATATTACATTAAAAAAAATTTAAAAAAAAACATGAGAAAGCCAAAACCTGATTACTACTAGAATCATTATCTATTTGCTTATGTAATTTCTTCTTAAACTCTTACTGAAAAATATGTGAATTGGCAAACAAAAAAGCAATAAATGCAAAAATGAGAAAAACAGTTGAGGAAAAAGGGAGACCACAAGTACACTAATAACATTGTTTGTGCCTGTCAATCAGCTCTGACTCATGGTGATGCCGTGTACAACAGAACAAAACATTTCACAGTTCTGTGCCGCCTTCATGATCATTGGTATGCTCAAGTCCATCAGTGTGGCTGCTGTGTAGTTTGTATCAGTGCTCTGTTGTGATCCACAGAGTTCTCATGGGCTAATTTTCTAAGGTAGATCACCAAGCCCTTCTTCCTAGTCTGTCTTAGTCTGGAAGCTCAGTTGACCATGGGTAACCCTGCTGGTATTTGAAATACTGATGGCATAGCTTCTAGCTTCATAGCAACACACAAACTATTTCAGTATAACAAACCAACAGATAAGTGTTGGGTGTCAATCATAAGGGCCACCATACATATTGGGAGGGA
>NW_006922503.1:338673-347039 GCF_000298275.1 Orycteropus afer afer | reverse complement strand
TGTCATCAGAAAAAGGAAAACATTAAGGTCTTCTGGGGAAAAAAGTATTAAATTTGAGAAAATTTGTTAAACTTTAGTCATGTTTCATTTTCTTTGGCCAATAGTCTTTGGCTCCTCAGCCTTAAGACAAGAGAACACAGTAAAGATTCAGGTGTCAGAGGAATAATGAGTCTGAGTTTTACACCTTATCTTTTTCCTAAGGCTTGTCAATGTTTAAGGCAGCAAGAACTAGTGTTGTGTTTTTACCTGTCTTATCAACTGCAGGGAGCCTTGGTGGTGCAGTGATTAAAGCGCTTGGCTGTGAACCAAAACGTTGGTGATTTGAAACCACTAGCTGCTCCATGACAGAAAGATGTGGCAGTCTGCTTCTGTAAAGATTAGACTTTGTAGCCCTATGGAACAGTTCTACTCTGTCATATAGGTTTGCTATGAGTCAGAATCAACTCAATGGCAAGGATTTGAGTTTTTGTGGGGTTGTGTGTGTGTGTGTGTATGTGTGTATCAGGTGCAAAATAATCTGATTTTTCCTCAATGTTATTTGTAAGTGAAGTCACAGAGTTTCTTTAAAAAATCATGTCCTCTAAATTGGCATCTAATATATGCTGCTGTTTCTCCTATAGCCAAGGATTCACAGATCCAGGAACCAAGAGGTAGAAATGGGAGTTGTTGTTGTTAGGTGCCGTCAAGTCATCTCTGACTCATAGCAACCCTATGCACAGCAGAACAAAACACCACCTGGTCTGCACCAGCTCCGTAGTCCCTGCTATACGTGACCCCATAGCTACAGCCACTGTGTCAATCCATCTCGTTGAGGGCCTTCCCCTCCTTCGTTGACCCTCCGCCTTACCAAGCACAATATCCTTCTCCAGGGAATGGTCCCTTCTGACAACATGACCAAAGTAGGTGAGACGAAGTCTGGCCATTTCCGCTTCAAAGGAGCATTCAGGCTGCATTTCTGCCAGGACAGATTTCTTAGTTCTTTTACCAGTCCATGGTACTTTCAGTATTCTTTGCCAGCACCACATCTCAAAAGCATCGATTCTTCTTTGGTCTTCTTTATTCATTGTCTAGCTTTCACATGCATATGAGGCAATTGAAAATATTATGGCTTTTGTCAGGTACACCTTAGTTTTCAAGGAGACATCTTTGCTCCTCAGCACTTGAAAGAGGTCCCTTGCAGCTGACTTGCTCAGTGCTATATGTCATCTGATGTCCTAACTGCAGCTTCCATTGACATTGTTATAGAACCAAGCAATGTGAAGTCTTTGACAACTTCAATCTTTTCTCCACTTATCATGATGCTGCTTATAGGTCTAGTTGTAAGAATTTTTATTTTCTTTACAGTGAGGTGTAAAGCATACTGCAGACTGTATTCTTCAATCTTCATCAGTAAGTGCTTCAAGTCATCTTTGCTTTCAGCAAGTACAGTTGTGTCGTCAGCGTATCTCAGGTTGTTAATGAGCTTTCCTCCAATCCTGATGCCACGTTCTTCTTCATATAGTCCAGCTTCTCAGATTATTTGCTCAGGTTATAGATTGAATAAGTATGGTGAAAGGAAACAACCCTGATGCACTCCCTTCTTGATTTTAAACCATGCAGTGTCCCCTTGTTCTGTTCAAATGATAGCCTCCTGGTCTATGTACAGGTTTCTCATGAGTACAATTAAGTGTTCTGGAATTCCCATTCTTCTCAATGTTATCCACAATTTGTTATGATCCATACAATCAAATGTTTTTGCATAGTCAATAAAACACAAGTAAACATCTTTCTGATATTCTTTGCTTTGAGGTAAGATCTACCAGAAATGGGAGTAGCTCCACTCATTACCACTAGTGATCCACTAGCAAAATATTTGTTTCTCATAATTATGATGCTACATTCTGCTAGTCTAGAGATCTTAGTCACAAAGGAAAGAACGCATCCACAGGTGTCATAACAAAGATAACAATAAACTGGAAGTTAAGATAGCTACCTGGACACACTGGGCTCTTCATGCCTCTCGACCAACAGGCAAACAACAGAGTAACTGTATTTTTTCTTGACTGTCAAGGGCAAATTGTGTTGTAACTACCCAAAAGGCAGTAAGGAAAAGAAGACTGAGGATGCAGGAGATTCTCTAAGGTGCTTCTTAATATGTCCATGTCCTATGTCAAAGAAAAACTACAACAACCCAATTCAGGCAGGGCTGCTAATGGCCAGACTGCTCAGGAATGAAGGTTGGTGTCACCTTAACAGACAACCACAAGCGGCTGAGGTGCTTGCTAAGGGCAATGGGAATATGAAATGGATAGAAAAGACATGGCAACCTGCTCCTGTAAACGTTACAGTCTTGAAAACCTTATGGAACTGTTCTACTCTGTCCTATAGTGTCATAATGAGCCAGAATTGACTTGATGGCACACAACAACAATAGTGGAAGAAGGTAGTTATAAATACCAGCTAAGATCATATGACCAGTTGCAGAAACAAGAACTATCACTGGTATAAGTATTTTCCCCTTATTTTAATATAAATAAGGTTATATGTATTAGCCAAATATTTGTTTTCTTTCCCACTATGATCACTTTATCATCTAACACAAGATGTATTAACTTTACATCTCAGCATTTCAGTTACAGAATATCAAAGAGCATTATAAATCAGCTAGAAGAATAAGATACATCGCTCCAAAAGGGGGGGGGAGGGGGACTTTGTATCCTTTTCTGAGAAAAAGGTTAATGTATTTTTGGTCATATGTGAAATAGTTATGTGTCATGTTAGATAGAAGCATGATTTTGTTATTATTTTTATTTGGAGATTAAGTATGGCTTAAAGATGTCAAGTTGACAAGGGGTGGACTGTAGTAGCTTTTATAATGTGTCAACACGGGTAAGCTGAATTTCCTGTTCTGTATGCCCCTGGCTAGAATGGTTCACAAGAGACATTCTTATAGGAAAGTGATTAGTGGAAGGGAAGTGGTGGCCGTTTAGTAGCTTGCACATATTATTTCTGATCTTCTCACTCAACTTGTTGCTGTGAGGCAGTGTCTGAACCTGAAAATGCTCCACTTCCTCTAAATCTTCTAGTTGTTATGATTCCTGGGCCAAGTGTATGATTTTAGCTCTGTGACAGAGCCTCATCTCCTATAGTTTACCCATGCCATCAAGGTCAAAGGCAATAAAAACTGATGCAAGTTTCAGACAGGACTTGTGGCTCCAGCTTGTGATTATGGACTCAGTCTTGTCCTTGATCTTCCCCCACTTTACATCCATCTTCTTTTCCTGACTGCCTGCCCCATGCACTTCAAACTTCAGCATCAGATAGGAGAACAATAGTCTTACAGAGGCTGTTTAACCTGTTCCTATGATTGTATAAGGTCATATCCCTATATAATAGTTATATATCCCTGTAACAAGTATACATAGATAAAAACCCATCAGAGCTCCTTATGTGTGTGTGTGTGTGTGTGTATTGGCACTCTGGTGGTGCAGTGCCTAAGGCATTTAACTGCTAACCAGAAAGCTGGCATTTCAAACCCACCAGCCACTCCTTGGAAGGAAGGTTGGGCAATCTACTTCCATAGTGATACTGCCTCGGAAACCCAAGGAGGGGTCACTATGAGTAGGATCTGACTCGATAGCTTTGAGTTTGGGTTTTGAGTTTATATAAAGGCCCACTGCCATCAAGTTGATTCCAACTCATACATAGTGACCTATAGGGTAGAGTAGAACTGCCCCATAGGGTTTCAAAAGATTATAATCTTTAGGGGAGCAGATCTTCACATCTTTTCCTGCAGAATGGATAGTGGATTTGAATTGTTGATCTTTTGGTTAATGTTTGAGTGCTTTAACTACTGCACCACCAGGAGTCTCTCTCTCTCTCTCTCTCTCTCTCTATATATATATATATATATATACCCACTCACTGCCATCAAGTCAGATCCAACTCATAGTGACCCTTCCTTGAGTTTCCAAGGCAATATCACTATGGAAGTAGATTGCCCAACCTTCCTTCCAAGGAGTGTACATATCTGTATAAACATATATTTGTAACAATATATATTTTTACACATTCCCACCCATTCTTGTTGAATCTATTTTGACTCATAGCAATGCTATAGGACAGAGTAGAACTGCTCCATAGGATTTCCAAGGCTGTAATCTTTACAGAGCAGATTGCTACATTTTTCTCCTGCAGAGCAGCTGGTAAGTTCAAACCACAGACCTTTCAGTTAGCAGCCAAGCACTTAACCAATGGACAATCAGGGCTTTTTATATATAAAACCAAACTCACTGCTGTTGAGTCAGATCTGACTCATAGTGACCCCTCCTTGGGTTTCCAAGGTGGTATCACTATGGAAGTAGATTGCCCAACCTTCCTTCCAAGGAATGGCTGGTGGGTTTGAACCGCTAGCCTTCTGGTGAGCAGTCAGATGCCTTAGGCAATCTACTTCCATAAAGACTTACCCCCTCAGAAACTCAAAGGTGGTCGCTATGACTCAGAATTGACTTAATGGCAGTGAGTTTGGTTTTTGGTTTTATATATGTACATATATATGTCTCTCTATATATCTATCCATCTTAGTGATTCTGCTTCTCTGATTGAATCTTGACTACTACAAGAAACATTGTAAATATTCTCTTTAAATTCAAAAGCAAAGATAGCCACTATCACTACTTCATTTGATTTTGTATTAATGATTCTTACAGTGAATTAAGGAAAGAAATATAATTGAAATATAGAAGAACCAAAATAGTTGTCATTTATAGATGATAGAATTATGTTTATAGGATTATAGATGATAGAATTATGTTTATAGGACTAATGAAATTGTTAAACAAAGTTGTCAGGTGTAAAATTCAAATACGAAACCAATTGCTTCCTTCTGTACCAGCATAAAAAAAAATTACAGAATGTAGTTTTAAAAAGATAATGTTTAAAATAGCAACTGAAGCTAAGGTACATTGAAATAAATCTAACAAAAATTTCATAGGATATTCATAAAGGAAATTATATAATTTTAATGAAAGATATAAAAGATAACCAATAAATAGAAAGATAAGCCACATTTTAAGATGGTATATCAACAGCATGAAGACATAAATTCTCCCCAATTGATCCATAAATCAATATAATTTCAATCAAAATCTCAACAGGACCTTTCATGGAAGTGGGCTCTCAACTTATAATTTATAAGAAAGATAGAACACTAAGAATAGAGATGGCAATCTTAAAGAAGAAAATTTGTCTTCTAGATATTAAAACCTATTATAAATCTGTAGTAATTAAAAGTATTGTTATTAGCACAAAGCTAGACCCATAAGCCAGGGAAATAGAAAAGACTGCATTTTCAAATTTTGTATTTGACAAAAGTGACTTTATAAATAGCATGGAGATGATGAGCTATTCATTAAATAGTGCTAAAACAATTTTCTAAATATGGAAAAGTTTAAAAAATCATTATAATCATACCTTATTCCACACACACAAAAAATAATTCCAGTTCATTAAAGACCTAAATCCACCACTTGTCTGTCAGTTTATCATACTGTGGTGGCTTGTGTGTTGCTGTGAGACTGGAGGCAATGTCACCTGTATTTCAGATACTAGCAGTGTCACCCATGTTGGACAGGTTTCAATAGAGCTTCCATACTAAGACAGACTTGGAAGAAGGAAGGCACCATACACTTCTCAAAGAATTGGCCAGTGAAAACTTTATGAATAGCAGTGAAACACCGTCTGATATAATACTGGAAAACTTTATGTGTAGCCTTGAAACTTTGTCTGATATAGTACTGGAAGATGAGGCCCTCAGGTCAGAAGGCACTCAAAATATGACTGGAGAAGAGCTGCCTCCTCAAAGTACAGTCATCCTTAATGACATGGATGGAGTAAATTTTTCAGGTCCTCCATTTGCTAATGGAACACAACTCAAAATGGGAAGAAACAGCTGCAAACACCCATTAATAATGTTGTTGTTATGTGCCGTCGAGTCGGGCCTGACTCATAGCAACCCCTTCTTGGGTTGCCAAGGCAGTATCACTATGGAAGTAGATTGCCTAACCTTCCTGCCAAGAAGTGGCTGGTGGGTTTGAACTCCCAGCCTTCTGGTTAGCAGTCAAGTGTCTTAGGCACTATGCTACAAGAACTCCTCCCATTAATAATAGGAACATGGACTATATGAAGTATGAATCTAGGAAAATTGGAAGTTATCAAAAATGAAATGGAACACATAAAGATTGATATCCTAGGTATTAGTGAGCTGAAGTGGACTGGTTGTGGCCATTTTGAATCTGACAATCATATGATCTACTATGCTGGGAATGACAAATGGAAGAAGAATGATGTGGCATTTATTGTAACAAAGAATGTTTCAAGATCTATCCTGAAGTACAATATTGTCAGTGATAGGATAATATCCATACACCTACAAAGACCAGTTAATACTATTATTCAAATTTACATACCAACCACCAATGTCAAAAACAAGGAAATTGAAGGTTTTTACCAACTTCTGCAGTCTGAAATTGACCAAACATGCAATCAAGATGTGTTGATTATTACTGGTGATTGGAATGCAGAAGTTGGAAAAAAAGAAGATTCACTGGTAGTTGGACAGTATGGCCTTACTGACAGAGATAACAGCGGAGACCGCATGATAGAATGTTGCAAGACCAATGTCTTATTCATTGCAAATACCTTTTTCAACAACAAAAACAGTGGCTATACATGTGGACTTTGCCAGATGGAGTACACAGGAATCAGATTGACTACATCTGTGCAAAGAGGCAATGGAAAAGCTCAATATCTTCAGCCAAAATAAGGCCAGGAGCTGACTGTGGATTAGACCATCAATTGCTCATATGCAAATTAAACTTGAAGTTGAAGACAATTAAAACAAGCCCACAAGAGCCAAATTATGACCTTGATTATATCCCATATGAATTTAGAGACCGTCTGAAGAGTAGATTTGAAGTACTGAACACCAATGACTGAAAACCAGATGAATTGTGGGATGACATCAAGAACATCATCCATGAAGAAAGCTAAAGGCCATTAAAAAGACAGGAAAGGAAGAAAAGACCACAATGAAAGTCAAAAGAGACTCTGAAACTTGCTCTTGAATGGATAGTAGCTAAAGCAAATGGAAGAAATGACAAGATAAAAGAACTGATGAGATTTCAAAGAGAAGCTTGAGAAGACAAAGTCAATTATTATAATGAAATGTGCAAAGACATGGAGTTAGAAAATCAAAAGTGAAGAACACACTTAACATTTCTCAAGTAGAAAGAACTGAACAAAAAATTCAAGCCTCGAGTTGCAATATTGAAGGATGCTATGGGCAAAATATGGAGAGGTTAGGGACCTCTGGAGCAGCAGGATATCTAGGTAAAAAGGGTCAGGAGGCAAGGCTAGGAACCAAGCCCCCTAGAGCCAGGAAAGGGAGGGAGCAGGAGACACAGGGGACCTGCGGAATGGCAGGATATCCAGGTAAATAGGGGTGGGAGGCAAGGCTAGGCCCCAAGCCTCATAAAACCAGGAAAGAGAGGGAGCAAGAGAGGCAGGAGACCTACAGAATGTCTGAATATCCAGGTAAAAAGGGGTGGGAGGCAAGCCTAGGCCAAAAGTCCCCTAGAGCCAGAAAAGGGAGGGAGTAGGAGAGGCCTGGGACTGCCGGAGTGACAGGATTTCCAGGTAAAGGGGAGGGAGGCAAGGCTAGGCCCCAAGCCCCTTAGAGCCAGGAAAGGGAAGGAGTGGCCAGGGACCACAAAGTGGTAGGTTCCAGATACAACTTAGGTAAGGGGAGGGCACAGAGGTTTCCAACAGCTAAGGGAGACAAACTTGTCTGTCAGTTTGTCATCCTCTGGGGCTTATACATTGCCGTGAGGTTTGAGGCTGTGCCACTGGTGTTTCAGATGCCAGCAGAGTTGCAAATGGTCCACCGGTTTCAATGCAGCTTACAGACTAAGACTAACTAGGAAGAAGGTGGAGGCCATCCACTTCTCAAAAGTTGACCAGGGAAAACTTTATGAATAGCAGAGAAACACTGTCTGATACATTACTGGGCAAATTTATGAATAGTTTGGACATTGTCTGACACAGTGCAAGAAGACAAGCTCCTTGGGTCGGAAGGCACTGAAAATAGGACTGGGAAAGAGCTGCCTCATCAGAGCAGAACCAACCTTGATGATATGGATAAAATAAGTCTTTCAGGACCTCCATGTGCTGACATGGCATGACTCAAATTGAAGAGAAACAGCTACAAACATCCACTAATAATCAGCATATGGAATGTACAAAGTATGAATCTAGGAAAATTGGAAGTTGTCAAAAAATGAAATGGAATGCATAAAGATTGATATCTCAGGCATTAGTGAGCTGAAATG
>NW_006922503.1:324197-337033 GCF_000298275.1 Orycteropus afer afer | reverse complement strand
CTTGTGTTTTATTGACTATGCAAAAACATTTGATTGTGTGGATCATAACAAATTGTGGGCAACATTGAGAAGAATGGGAATTCCAGAACACTTGATTGTACTCATGAGGAAGCTGTACATAGACTAGGAGGCTGTCATTCAAATAGAAAAAGGGAACACTACATGGTTTAAAATCAATAAGGGAGTGTGTCAGGGTTATGTCCTTTCACCATACTTACGCAATCTGTATGCTGAGTAAATAATCCAAGAAGCTGGACTATATGGAGAAGAATATGGCATTAGGATTGGAAGAAGAATCATTAATAACCTGTGATATGCTGAGGACACAACTTTGCTTTCTGAAAGTGAGGATGACTTGAAGTACTTACTGATGAAGACTGAAGAATACAGTCTGCAGTATGGATTACATCTCAATATAAAGAAAAAAAAATCCTCACCACTGGTCCTATAAGCAACATTAAAATAAATGGAGAAAAGATTGAAATTGTCAAAGAATTCACATTACTTGGTTCTATAATCAATGCCAATGGAAGCAGCAGTCAGGACATCAGATGATATATTGTTGTCGTTATGCGCCATCAAGTCAGCCCCGACTCATAGTGACCCCTCCTTGACATATAGCACTGGGCAAGTCGGCTGCAAAGGACCTCTTTCAAGTGCTTAAAAGCAAAGATTTCTCCTTGAGGACTAAGGTGTGCGTGACACAAGCCATGGTATTTTCAATCACCTCATATGCATGTGAGAGCTTGACAATGAATAAGGAAGACTGAAGAATTGATGCTTTTGAGCTGAGGTGTTGGCGAAGAATGCTGAAAGTATCATGGACTGCTAAAAGAACTAACAGGTCTTTCCTGGAGGAAGTGCAGCCAGAATGCTCCTTGGAAGCGAAAATGGCCAGACTTCTTCTCACATACTTTGGTCATGTTGTCAGAAGGGACCATTCCCTGGAGAAGGATGTCATGCTTTGTAAGGTGGAGGGTCGATGAAAGAGGGGAAGGCCCTCTATGAGAAGGACTGACATGGTGGCAGTAGTGATGGTCTCAAGTATAGCAAGAATCATGGAGCTGGCTCAGGACCGGGCAGTGTTTTGTTCTGCTATGCATAGGGTTGCTATGAGTCAGAGACCACTTGACAGCACCTAACAACAGCAACAACAACAGGCAAAATATTGAATGATGCATGAAACATCAAAAGAAGATGGAAAGAATACAGAGTCACTGTACCAAAAAGAACTGGTCAATCTTCATCCATTCAGGTGGCATATAATCAGGAACCAATGGAATTGAAAGAAGAAGGCGAAGCTGCACTGAAGAAATTGGTGAAAAACAAGTCTACAGGAATTGACAAGATACTCATTCAGATGTTTCAACAAACAGATGCTATGCTGGAGGTACTTACTCATCTATGCTAAGAAATTTGAAGACAACTACCTGGCCCACTGACTGGAAGAGATCCATATTTGTGTCCATTCCAAAGAAAGGTGATCCCACAGAATGTGGAAATTGTCAAACAATATCATTCATATAAAGTAAAATCTTGCTGAAGACATTTCAAAAACAGTTGCAGCCATATATTGACAGAAAACTTCCAGAAATGCAAGTTAGATTCAGAAAAGGATATGGAATGAGGTATATCATTGTTGATGTCAGATGGATCTTGGTTGAAAGCAAAGAATAACAGAAAGTTGTTTACTTGTGTTTTATTGACTATTCAAAGTCATTTGACTGTGTGGATCATAACACATTATGGATAACATTGCAAAGAATGGGAATTCTAGAACACTTAATTGTGCTCATGAGGAACCTATACAGACAGGAGTCTGTCATTCAAACAGATCAAGGGGATACTGCATGGTTTAAAGTGAGAAAGGGAGTGTGTCAGGGTTGTATCCTTTCACCATACTTATTCAATGTATATGCTTAGCAAATAATCTGAGAAGTTGGACTACATGAAGAAGAACATGGCATCAGGATTGGAGGAAGAGTCATAAACAACCTGCAATATACAGATGACACTGAAACAGAAAGGAAACCAAGCAGCACTCAGGAAGAGAAAAGCAGGCAGATTTATTCACGCTAGCGGACAGCCGGTGCTAGTGCACTAAAACAGCTGGCCCCAAAGACAGGGTCTTTGGGGTTTTTACAGGGTCTGTAGGCTCGTGTGCAAGACTAGGCGGGGTTGTGGTGGCAGTCTAGGCAGGAAGGGGTTTTGAGCCGGGTGCAGCTTGAGCTGGGTGCTGGGTGCAAAAGGAGAACTCTGGGTGGGGAAGGGGAAAATGATGGGGGAGGGTAGCTGAGGTGAGAATTAAGGGGAGCTTTGGGGGCTTTTTCTTATTCATTCCCCCTTTTGATACCTTCCATCCTCATCGGTCTCAGTCTGTTGAAGTTTCTGGTATCCCTGGCGGGCTAGGATTCGGGTGGTGATTTTTAGACTAGGATGTTTTCTAGTCCTCGTTGGAGTGCCCGGAAGATGACTGGACCTATCATTATTAGGATGAGGATTCTCAGTAACAGTCCAAGTACAGATAGTATCCAAGAGAGCAAAGATGACCTGAGATTCCATGCGACTGCTTGTCCCTTCCGTCTTTGCTCAATGTGGTTTCAGATTTCTGTAACCTTAGTTACAAAGTTAGACTGGTTTATGAGATAACAACATTCCTTACCCAATGCCTGGCATACTCCCCCATTTTCAGCCAAAAGGAGATTCAACCCTCTTTGATTTTGTAAAACAACAGCTTCAAGTGAGCAAGAAAACCAAGTACCCTGGGAAGCATGGATATATACAGAGGTTCCATTGTATGTCAAAATAATGGTCTGGTTACAATAGGTAGTGAACCGGCATTAAGACATATTATAATGAGGAGAAATAAAACAAATTCCAGGTCCCTGTAAGTTCCCTCATGTGCAGTGAATTCACAATGTGAGGCCATCCATTTCACAGTTGTGGGTGTAGTTAAAACTACAGTACAAGCTCCCTTCCAAGGAAGGGTTAATTCTGTAGTAGTGTGTCTTTTTAATGGTATAAAGGTTCAGTAAGGGCGGAAGATGTTGGCTTCTGGAGTCTAGTCATTGCTCCTTCAGTAGGACCCAATTACCTGGATAGAAGCGATGAAGGGTGATATCTGTAGGACAAAATATCCTTCTGGAAGCAAACTGATTAATAATTTTTAGTGTTGCAGACAAAGCTTGCACATGTTTTCCTTAACAATTTTAAGGGTTTTTTTTTTTTGTTTTTTTTTTGTTTGTTTTTTTTGGTATAACTAGGATGCCACACTCAACTAGGATGCCACACTCTAGAAAACGGTCTCCTGTATAATATTTTATGTGGGCTTAATTTAAGCCTGCTTCTGGGGGTAACCTGGATCCATACAGGGCAAGAAGAAGTAAGTTTTATTTAAGATAAGTTGGTCTCTTGGCATATCTTAGCCAGTGTCTTCTTAAAAGTGTGTTTTATTTTCTCAGGTTTTCCCTGTCATTAGGCTAATTTTGTTACTTATTAGAACTGAGACTAGTAAATTAAACTGGGGTCAGTTCAATAGGGTTGACTCACCTCTACTGCTTTTCCGTGCTGTAGGGAAAGGTTTCCATCCATCTAGTGAAAGTATGTATAAATACTTGATTTTCCAGGAGTTATAAATTTTACTTGCCAGTCCTTGCATAGGCTGTTTTTTGTTTGTTTGTTTGTTTGAATTCCTTTTACCACTGGGAGTGGACTGTACTTTTGGATTGTTTCTGGCATAGGTCAAGTAGTCTTGTGTAACCTTTTGGATGGTTTTGTACAGATTCAGTCCTGCAATAAGTTTACGCAGCCAAGCATACATGGCATTTTTTCCCATAACCAGTACTAATTGCAGTGACAGTTCTGTCAGTTGCTTCTGTAATCTATAGCAGCAGGTAATTGCAGCAGGTTGTTTGTGAGGTCTATGCCTGGTCGAGATTAACATTTACTTGGAGCTTGTTAGCTGAGAATGTAACCTGAGTATTTAACTTGGTTATTAAGTCTTATTCCAGTAGAGTAACAGGGCATTCAGGCACATATAAAAACTTTAAGTTAATGTAGTACTCCCAACCTGGCATTCAAGAGGTTGAAGAAGATTTTTACATTATTGAAACTCCAGTAATGCTCATAGTCTTCTGGGACAAAGGGGTCTTGGGGATGTTTAGGGCTGAGGTTCCTTCTGTGCTCAGTAGAGATTCAATGGGCTGTTTTTCCCATAGCTATTGCCACCCAGGCTCCTCGTGGGAGATAGGAATTTGTTTAGTCTGCAACGGAGACCCTGGGCACCATTATTCTTGATTGTTGTTAGTTGTACTTACTATCTGTTGGGACCCGTTTGGTTGGGTTTGGAGAACTCGCTCTGGACAGTCCCTCTTCCAGTGCCCATTTTTCCTGTAGTAAGTACACTATTGAGGCCCCAACTTTGTTGGTCGGCCTCCTGGAGCAGGAGCTTGATTTGCTCCCTTTCTATCCATTGGGGGCCCATGGGGACTTACCTGATATGATCAACTTCGTGACAGGTCTCCCAGGGCAGCAGCCAGCAAGGCAGTCTGTTGCTTCATGTCTCTACTTCTGTTTCTCCTATTCCTGGTCCCGGTTATTATAGACCTTGAAAGCAACCTCTACAAGTTGAAAAATATTCATACCCAGTCCCCCTTCTAATTTTGACATCTGGGTTGGTGTCAGTACATGGATGGTAAGTTTTATATACCCATTTGAGGAAAATAGAAGGATTTCTCTTGAGGCCTTGTTGTACTTCCTGAACTTTTGAATCTGCTTTGGGCCCCCCGCTTCTGGAGCCCTACGACAATGTGTTCCAACCTTGTTCTGTCCTCTGGGTTATTGGGATCCCACTCTGGTTCTGTTCCTGATGGCTGTGGCCCCTGGCTAGGCTTTCAGGTTGGAGGTTATAAAGTCTGTGTTGGATTCTGTTCTAGCTTTCTTTAATACCATCTGCTTTTCTTCAGGGGAACCAGCCACGGTGAATGGCACATGAGTCCAAACAAAACCTCCAGTGCTTCCTTCATGATTTAAACTAGCTGGAATCTGCTGTAATGGGTATTGCCCTGACGGATCTGGCCTAGACACCTGGTCAAATTTTACACCACTCTGAGTGTGTGTTGGGGAGAATGTTTTCTGAGGGGCAGATGTGGAGAAACAGAGTCAAGGTAAGGGTCTTTAGAGTCCCGAAAAACTCTTAAAATCCGCGTCCCTTTTTGCGAACTTTTGTTTTGTTTGAAACAAAGTGAGGACTAACTTTAGATGAAAGTTCTTCCCACCTTTGATGTCTAACTGGATGTTATCATAGTTCTGACTTTTTGTTTTCGGACCATTTATTCCCAGATTCACCAATGTTGTGGTCAGATGGTATCAACAGAAAAATACCGATTATTTTTTTTTAATATGCTCAAAATCAAAATGAGCCCTGTTTCTCAGAATACAGCCAAGGGGGCTCCATTCTGGTATAAAATCTTGGTTATTAAATTTCCAATCACACTTACATTCATTTGAAACTGTTGCACTAGTGCCAGACACACACACTTTTTACACACAAATAGATCAAGTAAAATTGAACCAAAATAAGTGTTTCATTTTAATTCAAAGGTTTTGTTTTGTGAACATTTGCCTACTTTTCAGATCCTTTTCAAACCTTTATGACTGAATTTTAAAATTTGAAGTTCTTGATTCTTTTTAATCAGTAGACATGAATTTATTTCACCTGAAACTCTCCCTTTACGTCCCTTTTTTATGTTCTGTTTGTAACCTTGATTATTTGGAAGGGGATGTGTCAAAGAAATTCACATAACTTAATATATTAGGGTATTCTTGAAAGTTTTCTATCATCATTTTGCTGTAATGTACTAACAATGGAAAATGTTTTACACTAAACAGTTTCATCAGCACAAATTTAGAGAACCAGGAAGTATATTTTCAGTCTGAATTTTTTTAAACATACATTGGAGAGAGGTTTTTTTTCCTTTACACATGAACCTCCTATATTTATTATAGCAAGAGTAATGATGAAAATAATTATAATTTTACTTCTCGGGGTGTAAACTCTTGTAAGTTCCCTTAAACAATTAAATCAAAGATTCATTTATTAAAATAATAAAATAAATTTCAAGTTCTTAGCTGAAAATCACCAGTAAATGAGTTTTAATCCTGAATTTAAGAGCAAGAAGAGATAATCTAATCTGAAAGAAATGTTCTGTCAAACTGGACAGTCAGTTGGGACAATCAGTCCCAAATCACAAGTCAAAGGCCAGTTAAAGGTAAAGAAAAAAAGGAAGAGAATTAAGTAACAAAAACACCAAGGGGCCAGACCAGGTTCTAGCAAAACAAAGTTTCACCAGATCAGGCTTCTCAGGAAGGGACTAAGAAAACAATATTAGATAGGTGGTGGATCCAACGATGGAGCTGATGGAGAGACAGAAGGGTATGGTGTAATATGTGTGGGGGTTCATCTTCGGGTGCTCCTTGGTGAATGGGTGGCTGTTTCTCTGTTCGGCGTTGGCTGGTTGTTGTTGTTGTTGTTGTTATGTGCCGTCAAGTCAGACCCGACTCATAACGACCCCTCCTTGAGTTTCCAAGGCAGTATCACTACGGAAGTAGATTGCTCCATCTTCCTTCCGGGGAGTGGCTGGTGGGTTTGAACCGCCAGCCTTCTGGTTAGCAGTCAAGTGCCTTAGCCACTATGCTACCAGAGCTCATAGTTAAGGGATTTTGCTGTTTCCTATTCCAACATACACAAATCTATGAGGGAGGGGTCTGGGTTATGATGAGCCATTGGTCTATATATGAGAAGTGGTCTGGGTGACCTGGGTTGCTGGTCACTATTTTCCAAACTGCTTGAACTTTTGAAACTTCTAAGGTGCCCTCTGGGGGTCACCCTACCCCAAAGGTTGGCCACTCTCTCTCACAAAAGATTCTTAACCTAGATGGACTGAGGCTAACACCATAATACTCTTTAAATTCCTTTGGAAAAGTTTTGATCATGTATTCTAACACAGTAGATTTACGGGGGTACCTCCCATAGTGATGGTGGCGCACACAAAACAAAAGACACGTCCCGAGGACCTCTCTGATGCCTGGTCATCCGCCCTTCTTATGAAGGTTTCAGTGGGTCGTTGGCTAAGGTGTCTCCATATAAATCCTGGAGTGGAGGGAATGAGCCACACCGTTATGCCAATCCTACCTCACACGGAATGCAACTTCAGGCCCATTCAAATTCCACGACTTTTCATCTTGGAACTTCACATATATCATTCACATTATATATTCACACAGACAGACAGACACCCACCCCAACAAAGCTGAATTTGCACTCCTTATTGGAGGAGTCTATATCCTCCACCCTCCTTCTGGCCGAACCCAAAGAGGTCAGAGGGGAACCTCTTATCTGGCCTTTCATCTGTGGGGACCCTAACCCCAAAGGCTACCCAGGAGGTGATCAGGCTCCTCTTCTACCTCTCAGGATGGGCCCCTGGAACGTCTGAGGGGACTCTAGCCCCAGAGACTCCTACCAGGGGGACTCAAACCCCCTTTCCTTAGCTAAAAGAATTTGGAAGAGAAGAAGGTGGGATCAGGCCTCCTTACCTCTCCGGAGTCTGTCTTCAGATGCTAGTCTTTCCTCCTTATTCTGGTCCTGGCTTCACCCGCTCCTGGTTGCCCAGAAGTCCAGATGGGTACAAGGGGACCCCTTGGAAATTATGGGGTGGTGCCTCTCGTTGCATCTATCTTTTCTTCCAGGGTGCCGTGAGGAGGCTCAGCCAGTCGGCTCAAGGGGCCAGCTGGCCTTGGTTTCCTGGTCAGGGAACTAAATGAAACAGAAAGGAAACCAAGCAGCACTCAGGAAGAGAGAAGCAGGCAGATTTATTCATGCTAGTGGACCAGCCGGTGCTAGTGCACTAAAACAGCTGGCCCCAAATACAGGGTCTTTGGGGGTTTTACAGGGTCTGTAGGCTCATGTGCAAGACTAGGCGGAGTTGTGGTGGCAGTCTAGGCAGGAAGGGGTTTTGAGCCGGGTGCAGTTAGGGCTGGGTGCTGGGTGCAAAAGGGGAACTCCGGGCAGGGAAGGGGAAACTGATGGGGGAGGGTAGCTGAGGTGAGCATTAAGGGGAGCTTGGGCGCTTTTTCTTCTTCAACACCACCTTGCTTGCTGAAAGTGAAGATGACTTGAAGCACTTACTGATGAAGATTAAAGACTATAGTCTGCAGTATGTATTACACCTCAATATAAAGAAAACATAAATCCTCACAACTCGACCAATAAGCAGCATCACAATAAATGGAGAGAAGATTGAAATTGTCAAAGATTTCATATTACTTGGTTGTACAATCAACACCAATGGAAATAGCAGTCAAGAAATCAGACAATGTATTGCACTGGACAAAATCTATGGCAAAAGACCTCTTTCAAGTGTTGAAGAGTAAAGATGTCTCTTCAAAGACTAAGGAGTGCCTAATCCAAGCCATGGTATTTTCAATCACCTCATATGCATGTGAAAGTTGGAGAATGAATAAGGAAGACCAAAGAAGAGTTGATGCTTTTGAATTGTGGTGTTCCAAAGGATACTGAAAGTACCATGAACTTCCAGGAGAACTAACAAATCTGCCCTGGAAGAAGCATAGCTGGAATGCTCCTTGGAAGCAAGAATGACCAGACTTTGTCTCATTTACTTTGGTCATGTTGTCAGAAGGGACCATTCCTTGGAGAAGGATATCATGCTTGGTAAAGTGGAGGGTCAGCAAAAATGGTGAAGGTCCTCAATGAGACAGATTGACACAGTGGTTGCCATGATGGGCTCAGCCATAGCAAGGATTGTCAGGCTGGTGCAGGAGCAGGCAGCATTTCATTGTGTTGCAAGTAGGGTCACTGTGAGTCAGAGCTGACTCGATGGCACCTAACAATAACAAAAGACCTAAATATGAAAATCAAAACTTTGAAATGTTTTGATATTCAACTACAATAAAATTTTAAAAGTTTTGCATGAAAAAGATACAAAAAACAAAGCAACAAATCTAGCCACATCAAGTTTTTTAAGTTTTTACTTTTTAAATATGCACAAAGATCATGCAAATAATATCAGATATAATAGACTTTAAGACAATATCTCTCAGAAGAGATATAAAGATGGACATTATATAGTGATTAAAGGGTTAATTAAGTTAGAATATTTAACAATCATAATTATATATGCACCCAACACTGGGACATCTAAGTATGTAAAACAAACTGCAGTGTAGTAAATTACATGGTATGGTTTTTCTAGCCATCATCTTTGTAATTCTCGCTTTGCCATGAGTAGCTGATTGCTAAAGTTATCCACCTGATGTATTTGTGTTGGAGCAGCACAAAGCAATTTTCTGGAAATTTCACTCTCTCTCAAGTGTGTAGAATTCTGATGTTGGGATTGGTTAGTTTTGCCACTCTAGTAGGCTCAAAATGAACCCTCCTGGAGACAGATGGAATTTCTTTCACTGCTGGCTGAGAGAGACATGCTGCTGAGAGAAAGACAACCAGCTGAGAGAGAGATATCCAGCTGAGAGAGTTGGTTCACTGAGAGAGACTGAGTGTGTTCCTGACTTGAATTGTAGCCTGTTTCTTCCTTAACAAACCCCATAATCTGTGAGTTCTGTGTGGCCACTGCAGTGAATTATCAAACCCAGCAGAGAGGTGGTTGGTGCCACAGGAGAGATGGTTGGTGTTAAGGGTGGTAAGAGGGCTGGAGGGTGGCAGCATCTCTGGCCTCATAAGAATAGGCCTTGAGCTGATGGTGGTGATTCTTTCTTCTTCTTGTGGAGTTAGAGGAGGTCAGAAGATGCCACCTCCTTGCCCCTTTAGCACAAACACTGATTGAATTGAAGGGAGAAATATATAGTACTAAAATAATAGTTGGGTACTTGAATGCTACACTTTTGATATTGGACAGAATATCTACAAAGATCAAAAAGGAAACAGTGGACCAGAATGAGCCTATAATCCAAATAGATTTAACAGACATATATGGAACACTTCACCCCAAAACAGCACAATATCGATTCTACTCCAGTGCACATGGACGATTCTTCAGGGTAGACTATATTTTAAGTCACAATGCAAGTCTTGATAAATTTGAAAAGATTGAAATCATACAAAGTATTTTCTCTTATCACAATAGAGTGAAGCTAGAAATCAATAACAGAAAAAGACATGGAAAACACACAAGCATATGGAAATTAAACAACACACTATTAAACTACCAAAGGCCAAGGGGGAAATCACAATTTTTTTTTAGAGTCAAATGTAAACGGAAGCACAACATACCAAAATGTATGAGATGCAAAGAAGGTAATACTCAGAGGAAACTTATAGTAATAAATGCCTACATAAAAAAGAAGAAAGATCTCAAATTAAAAGCCTAACTCAACAAATCCAGGAACTAGAAAGAGAACAAACTAAACCCAAACCTACAAGAAGAAAGGAAATAACAAAGATCAGAGCATAGATAAATAAATTTGAAAACAGAAAAATAATAGAATCAGTCAAACCAGAAGTTGGTTCTTTGAAAAGATCAATGAAATGGACAAATATTTAGCTATTGTTTTTGTTGTTGTTAGGTGCCATTGGGTCATCTCTGACTCATAGTGACCCTATGTAAAATAGAACAAAACACTGCCCAGTCCTCTGCCAGCTTCACAATCCTTGCTATGCCTGAGCACATCATTGTAATCACTGTGTCAGTCAATCTCACGGAGAGTCTTCTCCTTTTTCAGTGACCCTCCATTTTACCAAGCATGATATCCTTCTCCAGAGATTGGTCCCTTATGACAACATGACCAAAGTAGGTGAGATGAAGTCTGGCCATTCTTGTTTCCAAGGAACATTCTAGCTGCACTTCCTCCAGGACAGATTTGTTAGTTCTACTGGAAGTCCATGGTACTTTCAATATCCTTTGGGAACACAACAACTCAAAAGCATCAACTCTTCTTTGGTCTTCCTTATTCATTCTCCAACTTTCACATGCGTATGAGGTGATTGATAATACCATAGCTTGGGTTAGGTTCACCTTAGTCTTTGAAGGGACATCTTTACTCTTCAGCACTTGAAAGAGGTGTTTTGCCACAGATTTGCCCAGTGCAATACATCATCTAATGTACTGACTGCTGCTTTCATTGGTGTTGATTGTGCTAGACTGACAAAAAAAATAAAAGATGCAAATTACCAAGAAAAGTAAATGAAAGAGGGGACATTACAACTGACCTGATAGGAAAAAAAAAAAAAGAGAATTATGACAGAATATTATGAACAACTGTATGGCAACAAACTGGATAGCCTGGATGAAATGGACAAACACTTAGACCTACACAAACTGACTCAAGGGGAAATAGAAAGTCTCAACAGACCCATACCAAATGGAGAGGTCAAATCAGTAATCAAAAACTTCCCCATGAGAAATATGCCCTGGACCAGATGGCTTCACTGGGAAATGCTACCAAACATTTAGATATAAATATATACCAATACTGTTTAAACTTTTTTAAAAAATTAAAAAAATAAATAGAGAGAAGTAAGAAATACCCCCTAATTCATTCTATGAAGCAAACATTATCCTGATATCCAAACTAGACAAAGATATCACAAGAAAATAAAACTACCAACATCTCTTATAAATATAGATGCAAAAATCCTCAACAAAATACTAACAAACAGAATCCAACAGCATATTAAGAGTTATAAACAGTTGTACAACTCAAAGAATGTAATCAGTATCAATAAATTATATGTGTAGAAACTGGGTAATTCATGTATTGTGTACATTTTTAACAACAAAATAAATAAATAAAATTTAGGGGGGAAAAAGAATCATACACTATGACCAAGTAGAATTTATTCCAGGAATGCAAGGATGGTTCAACATTAGAAAACTCAATCAATAAAATACACCACATTAATAGAACAAAGGAAAAGAAATACATGATCATCCCTTGTACAAAAACATTTGATAAAATGAAGACTTTCTTGATGAAAATCCTAAAGAAAATTAGAATTGAAGGGAATTTTTTCAATATGATTCAGGGCATATATGAAAAACCAATGACCAAGATTTTACTTAATGGAGAAAGACCAAGAGCTTTCTTCTGAAATAAAGAACAAGAAAAGGGTGTCTGCTCTCACCAGTTCTATTGAATATTGAATTAGAAGTCTTGGCCAGCACAGTAAGTCTAAAACAAATAAATAAGTAAAAGGTACCTGTTCTGGTTACCTAGTACTACTCTGATAAGAATATACCACAAATTGGATGGCTTGAAGAAACAGGAGTTTATTCTCTTAGAGTTTGGTGGCTTTCAGTCCAAGTTCAAAATGCCAGGCTCTAGGGGCTGGGTGAAAGCCCTTCAACCTTGGGCTTCAGCTCTGCCTCCTGCTTCTGGCCCACTGAAGCTGGAGGCTTTTCTTCACTCAGCTACTTGCTGCTGAGACTGACAAGCCCAAGGTTGACAAGTAATAAAGCACAGTCCCAATACTACCAAATCTCAGGGCAGGCCATACATCCAAGTCCATTAAAAGTCCCAAGATTGGCAGAGCATGGCAGGCTGCTGAACAACAACTTAGCTACATGCAGGGTTCAAGCATGCCATAAGCTAGAGAACATTCCCCAAAGCTTCCCCTTATATACAGGAAGCAGACCACATGCTAAGGCAGCTACTCAGCTGCTCGCAGTAGATTCCATCATAGAGTTGATTACCAGTCTCATCATGAGGACTACTACATCCAGCTGCCCAGCCACTCAACCAGGCCCAGCCAAGTTAACACAAAAACTTAACTACCACAGTACCCAACTTGGAAAAGAGGAAGTAAA
>NW_006922503.1:322472-324097 GCF_000298275.1 Orycteropus afer afer | reverse complement strand
ATTGGACATTTCAAAAAGAGCAATAGGGCAAGAAAGGGAAATAAAAGACACTCGAAATGATAAAGAAGAAGTAAAAATATCTCTATTTGAAGATGGTATGATTCTATATACAGAAAATCACAGCATCCACAAGAAAACTTCTAGAGCTAATAGGAATTCAGCAAAGTTGCAAGTCATAAGGTTAACAAACAAAAATCAGTTGAGTTTTTATACGCTATCAGTGAGAAATCTGAAAGTAAAATTAAGGAAATAATGCCATTTACAATAGCATCTAAGAGAATAAAATACCTAGGAATAAATCTAACCAGGAATATGGGATGCTTACACAATAAAAATTAAAACACTGCAGAAAGAGATTAAAGATTTAAACAAATGGAAAAATGTCCCATATTCGTGGATTGGAAGAGTTAATATTGTTAAGATATTAATACTACTCAAAGTGATCTATAGATTCAATATAATCACAATAAAAATTCAATCTTCTTTACAGAAATAGAAAAACAAATCCTCAATTTTATATGGAATGGCAAGAGGCCTTGAATAGCTAAAGCAATGTTGAAAGAGAACAACAAAGTAGGAGAACTCACATTTCTTGATTCCATTGACCAGTGGAACAGAATTGAGAACCCAGAAGTAAATCCATCCACCTATGGACAATTGATCTTTGACAAAGGGCTGAAACTCATTAAATGGAGAAGAGATAGTCTCTTTGATGCTGGCAAAAGTAGATATCCATTTGCAGAAAAATGAAACAGGATCCATAACTCACACGATACAAAAAAACAAACTCACAATGGATCAAAGACCTGAATGTAAAACCTAAAACAATAAAGACCATCAAATAAAAAATAGGAACAAACTTAGGGTCCCAAATACATGGCATAAATACACTATCAAACATAAATAAAAAGGCACAAACACCAGAAGAAAAACTAGATGACTGAGACCTCCTAGAAATTAGACACTTATGCTCATACAAAGCTCATACCCACATTAAAAGAGAACCTACAAACTGGGAAAAAGTATTAGTGACAACATATTGGACAAGGGACTAATTTCTAAAATTTATAGAAAATTGTAGCACTTCAACAACGAAAAATATAATCTAATTAAAAATAAGCAGAGGTTGTGAATAGACACTTCACCAAACGACATTTAGGAGCTAACAAACACCTGAAAAATTGCTCACGATTATTAGCCATTACCAAAAATAAATAAATAAATCCTCTCCTATCAAGTGGATTCTGACTCAATGCAACCCTACAGAGTAGAACTGCCCCATAGGGTTTCCAAGGCTGTAAATCTTTGCAGACGCAGACTGCCTCATTTTTCTCCCATCGAGCAGCTAGTAGGTTCAAACAACCAACTTCTTGGTCAGCAGCCTAAGGTCTTAACCACTGCACCACCACAGCTCCTTCATTAGCCATGAAAATCAAAACAACAATGAGACTATCATCTCACCCCAGCATCAATAGCAAAGTTCAAAAATACAGAAAACAGCAAATCCTGGTGAGGGTGTGGAGAGATTGGAACTCTCATACATTGTTCATGGGACTGAGAAATGGTACAAGAACTGTGGAGAACAGTATAGTGCTTCCTTAATAAGTTGTAAATGGAAATACCAT
>NW_006922503.1:320003-320731 GCF_000298275.1 Orycteropus afer afer | reverse complement strand
TTTTTTTCCTCAGTTCTTTCAGCTTGAGAAATGCTGAGCATATTCTTCCCTTTTGGTTTTCTAACTCCAGGTCCTTACACATTTCATTACAGTAATTGGCTTTGTCTTCTGGAGATGCTCTTTGAAATATGTTCCGCCAGCCCCTGGGCCTCAGCAGAGAAGGTGGGCCCCCCTTCCAGCTCAGCGTGCCCCCTGTGCCTCTCTTCACCAACCTCTCCCGACGTGGCCACAGACAGCCGGGCCAGAGAAGTGGCCTCTAGTTCCTGGGAGCAGGGGCCAGGAACTGGCAGAGGGAGGCCTGGCTCTTAAAGGGACCGGGCCACGCTCACTCTTGCCTGGTGGCACCATTGGACCTGGGCTTCCTGGTTACTCTTGCACATGCTCTAGCCCCACTGTCATTCAGTTGGATTGGTCTTCCAGCTTCACTTCCGAGGATGGCCACAGAATCCTGTTGTGCTGCCTATAACTGTCCATGAGGGAACAATCCACCATTCAGCCTGGAGATCTTGGATTCCTCTTCGTTGGAGTCAACAGCCAGTATACTGCCTGCCAACCTTGAGCTCCTCAGCCCCTGAAGCTGCACTTCTAGCCTTCAGAAGATATGTGAGTAGCCCCAAGGACACTCTGGGCCTGGACGACTGAAAAGGTGCAACATTCCCCTTGTTACTCTTATACCCCACACCCGCTTGGTGAATGGAGGTTCAGCCATCCCCCACTCCCACCCACCT
>NW_006922503.1:313548-319813 GCF_000298275.1 Orycteropus afer afer | reverse complement strand
AGTTCTCAGCTTTTTTTCTTTTCCCTGTTCCTGGTTGCAAAATTTTTTCTTCTTTTTTCTCATGGTTAATCCTGTTCCTTGTTTTCCTTTTTGCATTTTTCCCATTTTTTCTTCATTATTCTCCTTCTCTGCCTTTTTTCTCTTATTGCCCTATCCTCAGATATTGCAGGTTTTCTTGTTTATTTTTGCTGACCTTCTTGTTTGTCTGTAGGACACAGCCATTTTGAATGTTTACATGTGGTAGCCATTTTGGATATTTAAAGTGATGAGGCCACAGCCATTTTTAATGTTTACAAGTGGCAACCATTTTGGATTTTAAAGTGATAGCATTCTCATTTGTATTCCAAGGACCTAAGAACAGGCAGTGAGTCGAGAAGCAAGGAGAGGACAGAAAAGGCAAAGAGGACTGGAACAGATCAAGGGGTTAGCTGCAGGGATCCAGGTAAGCGTGGTTGGAGGGGTTTCCAACAGCTAAGGGAGACAAACTTGTTTGTTGGTTTGTCCTACTGTGGTGACATGTTGCTGTGAGTATTAAGGCTGTGCCACTGCTGTTTCAAACCCAGTGGGGTGCAGCTGTTGCACAGGTATCAGCCCAGCTTGCAGACTGAGACAGACTGGGAAGAAGGAGGAGGACATCCACTTCTCCAAGAATTGGCCAGGGAAAACCTATGAATAGCAGAGAAACACTTTCTGATACATTACTGCATTCCCACTACTAGGTATATATCTTACAGAAATAAATCCTGTGACATGAATAGATATATGCACACTCATGTTCATTGCAGCACCATTCACAGTAGAAAAAAGATGGGAACAACTTAAATGCTCATGAACAGATGAATTAGATAAACAAACTATGGTACATACACAACCGAATACTACACAACATTAAAGAATAATGATGAATCTGCTAAACATCTCATAACATGGCTAAACCTGGAAGACATTATGCTGAGTGAAATTAGCCAATCACAAAAGAACAAATATTGTATGAGACCACTCTTATAAAAAGTCAAGAAAAGATTTTCACAAAAAAAGAAACATTCTTTGATGATTACCAGTAGTGGGAAGGGAACGGAGGGTAAATCATTAACTAGAGGGTAGATACACTGAAAAAAAAAAAAAGTTCTGCTAGTTGCATAAGAGAAGAATCATAGATCAATAGAATAGAATTGAAAGTCCAAAACTAAATCCACACGTCTATGGTCAACTGACTTTTGATAAGGGTGCTAAGGCCAATCGATGGGGAAAAAAAGAGTTTCTTCAATAAATGGTGCTGGGAAGATTAGATTTCTGCATGTAGAAAAGTGAAACATAATCCATGCCTCATATCATGCACAAAAACATTCAAAATGGATTAAGTGCCTAACTGTGCAAACTAAAACCATAAAAGTTTTAGAAGAACAAGCAGGGACAACACTGTCAGGCATAGTTTTCAACAATGGATTATTTAATATAATCACAAAAGCACAAACAGCAAAAGACAAAATAAATAAATGGATCTCATAAAAATTAAAAACATTTGTTAAACAAAAGACTTTATTTTTAAAAAAAATGAAAAGGAAAGCTGCCAACTGGGAGAATATCCTCAGAAACTATAAATCTAACAAGAATCTAATTAACCAAAATATATACAACACTTTGAAAACTTAAAACAACAAGTCAAATAACCCAATCATAAAATGGGCAAAGGACTTGAATAGGCATTACATCAAAAAAGACATTCAAATGGCTACCAAACTCATGAAAAGATGCTTGACATCATTAGCCATCAGGGAGATGCAGACCAAAACCATAATGTGATGCCATTTCTCTCTCACTAGGATGGCTAAGATTAAAAATAAATAAATAAATAAATGTTAGTGAGAATGTGGGGAAACTGGGATCCTTATCCACTGCTGGTGAGAATGCAAAATGGTATAACGGCTATGGAAAACAGTGTGGCAATTTCTCAAAAAACCAAAAGTAGAACTATCATATGACTCATAAATTTCACTTCTAGGTATGTAACCAAAAGGCTTGAAGGCAGAGGCTCAAACAGATACCTCTACACCAATGTTCATTGCAGCACTACTCACAATAATCAAATGGTGGAAACAACCTAAATGCCCATCTACAGATGAATGGATAAATAAAATGTGGTACACATATACAATGGAATACTATGCAGCCAGTAGGAGAAATGAAGTTTTGACACATGCTATAGGATGGATAGTGCTTGAAAACATTATACTAAGCTAAATAAACCAATTACAAAAGACCAAATATTGTATGATATCACTTATAGAAAAAGACAAGACAAGCAAATGTTATTAGTAACAGAAAGTAACAGTAAAAGAAAGTTTATTAGTGGTTACCAGAGGCAGGAGGGAGTGGGAAAAGTGGGGTCTAACATTTATGGAAAATTTGCATTCATTAAGTGTAGGGTTGATATGGTGGCTGCGATGATGGGCTCAAGTATAGCAGGGATTGTGGGGCTGGCGCATGATCGGGCAGTGTTTTGTTCTGCTGTGCATGAGGTCGCTATGAGTCGGAAACGACTCGACAGCACTTAACAACAACAACAAAGGGTAGGGTTGCACAGCTGATTATTGTGCTTGCTGTCAATAAGTTGAACACCCGTCAAAAGTTGAATTGACAAAAGTTGCATGATAGATATATCTACAAGAATGACATAAAAAAATGTAGCTGTTGAGGCTGCTTACGTACAATCAAATGCCTAGTGGAATTTGATTCCTTGGTTTGGAGATTTAAGGTCATGGTTTCATGGGACATCTCAGTTAATTGGCCTAGTAATGTGTTTAGTGCTTCTGTTCTACCTCCTAGCTCATTGTGTAGTCTTAGAACCTTGTAAGTGATTATCCAAGGTACAACACTTGGTCCCTATTCACATGGAGCAACAGAGGAAAAAGGAGAATCAGGAATAGGAGGAGGATATGGAATGTGTGGCTAATTGTCTTCATGAACAACAGCCTCCTTCTTCTTTGCCATGTGACAAGAAAAACTGGATCATGTCCAGCTATCATTACTGAACATTGTGATAAAACATTCCATAGAAGAATCTTAATGAAAAGGGGAAAATGCAGAACAGAACCTCAAATTCTCATGGATTCTAGACTTTCTAGAGATGTGATGGATGAATGAACTCCTGAAACTATTGGTCTGAGATAATCTTTTAACCTTAAACCGAATATATCCACTGATGTCATCTTAAAACCAAATAGTTTTGCTTTAACTAGTAAAAAAGTTCTGCTTTGAGCATTATGTTCTTTTAAGAACTATATGGGATCAAAGGAGTTAAAGTGGCACAGTGGTTAAGGCATTTGGTTGCTAACCAGAAGGTTGATTGTTTGAACCCACCAACTCCTCTGTGGGAGAAAGAGGAAGCAGTATACTTTTATAAATATTTACAGCTTTGTAAACTCTGTGGGGCAGTTCTACTCTGTCCTATGGGTCGTGATGAGTCAGAATCAACTCCGTGGCAGTGGGTGTGTTTTTGGTTTATATGGGATTAAATTCACAATGGGAATTTGAAAATTAGATAGAAACCAGGGGAGGGGGGCAGTGAGTTTATGTTATTGAGGGAGGAATAACTCAGAAAAAGATGATGAGAATGGTTGCACAACTCAAAGAATGTAATCACTGTCACTAAATTGTACATGTAGAAACTTTTGAATTTGTGTATGTTTTATATTTTAATTGGTGTATGTTATTCTGAACAACAACAATAAATAAATGAAATTTAGAAAAAAATATACATATTAAAATTATTTGAGTGAAATTATATGATGTACTACTTTGTTAAGGGATCAGTCAAAGAACAAAATTAAGAAAGCCTAAGATTTATGTGGAACACAATCAAAAGGCATAACTTATGTGTGGTTAGAATTCCAGAACAGGAAGAGACAAATAAAACTACAGAGAAAAGTGTCAAAAATTTGTTGGAAGAGAATTCCCTAATATGACGAAATATGAGAAGATATCCATTGAAGTTCAATGAACCCAAAACAGGATAGACCCCAAAAGAAAATCACCAAGACATATCATAATCAAACTTATCAAAACCAAAGACAAAGAAAGAATCAAGAAAGTAGCAAGGAAAAAATGAAAAGTTACCTGCAAAGGGCAAACAATAAGACTAAGTTCTGATTTCCTGGCAGTAACCATGCAGGAGAGAAGGCAATGTGATGACATATATAAAATCATGAAAGAAGTAATTGCCAACCAAGAATTATATGCGTAGCTAAATTGTCCCTCAAACGTGTTGGTGAAACTAGATCATTTCCAGATAAAGAGAAATTAAGGTAATTTGTTGAAACCAGACCAATCTTACAATAGATAATAAAGAGAGTCCTTCAGACAGAGAACCAACAACAGCAGACAACAGCCAATGATTAACACACATGACGACATAACCCAGAAACCAACCCAGATATAGAAGTATTCAAAGTAAAATAAATTTATGACTGTAAACAGAGAATTAGAGATAAAAATTGGTAAATGAAGACAATTACAAACAAAAAAGGGGGAATAAATAGTGTAGGTACAGAACTTTCAAATGAAGAGGAAGTCAAGACAACTACAAGATAGAAGAGAATGCTCTAAACTAAGGAATAAAACAATAAATCACATTGTAACCTTAAAGAAAATTAGGAAACCTTCTTATCAAGATAACAAAGAGGAAAAGCACAAATATTAGCAAATACTAAAACAGTAGCAATGTAGGAAATGATTAAAAATTTCATAAAGAAAATGAGCTTAGCACAGAAAATTATATGCAACCAAAAAAACAGCAACATCCTGAAAAAACACAACAAAATGACAATAATAAATTCATACATGTCAATAATTACACTGTCAAAGCTTTGCAGTATTTCAATGTTTTTCAATTTATTGAGGCTTGTTTTATGTCCTAACATATGATCTATTCTGGAGAAGGATCCATGTGCACTGGAGAAGAATGTGAATTGTGCTTTTGTTCGGTGGAATGTTCTGTATGTTTATGAGGTTGAGTTGGTTGATTGTGTTGTTGAGTTCTTATGTATATTTCTTGAGTTTTTTCTAGTTGATCTGTCTCTCCTTGAAAGTGGTGTGTAAAAGTCTCCTACTACTATTGTAGAGTTGTCTATTTTCCCTTTTAATTCAATTAATATTTGCTTCACGTATTCTGGAGCACTTTCATTGGGTGCATAGATATTTATTATGTAATGTCTTCTTGCTTAATTGACCCTTTCAGCATCATATACTGTCTTTCTTTGTCCCTTATGCTGTTTTTCAACTTAAAGTCTATTTTATCAGAAATCAATTTTTTCTACTCCTGCTCTTTTTTGTTTACTGTGGGCTTGGTATATTTTCTTCCACCCCTTTACTCTTAATTTGGTTTTATCTTTGTGTCTAAGGTGGGTCTCTTGTAGGCAGCATATCAATGGGTCTTCTTTTCTTATCCAGTCTACCACTCTCTTTCTCTAGATTGGTACATTTAGTCCATTTATATTGAGTATAACTAGTGATAGGTATTGTGATAGTTGGAGTTGTGTGTCAACTTGGCTGGACCACAATTCTGTGTGGTTTCAGCAATTGTGATGTGGGTTGTTCCAATAATGGGATAAGATGTATGTTTTGAGCAGCCAATCCGTTGAAAGGGAGTTTCACAAGGATGTGGCCTGCTTCCAGTATATTTATGGATATGCTGGGAAAAGAGACACTCTTGTGGATCGGGATTCTGTTGTGCTGCCTACAACTGTCTGTGAGTGAAAAATCCTCCATTTGGCCTGGAGATCTTGGATTCATCATTCGTTGGAGTCAACAGCCAGTGTACTGCCTGCCAACGTTGAGCTCCTCAGTCCCTACATCTGCAAGAGTCGGGCAAACCTTTAACTTGATGTTTGATCCAAGAACTTTGGACTTGCCAGCTTCTATAAGTGTGTGAGTCATTTTCCTAAGATAAATTTATTTCTTTCTATATATAAGCTTTACTGGTTTTGCTTCTCTAGAGAACCCAGTCTAATATATTTGGTACTGGGAGTGGTTCTACAGAGACAAAATCATAAGGATGGGCTTCCTAAATTGGTTATCCAATTTGACTAATCATAAAGGCACTGATGATCCTGCCTCCATTAGTAAAGGGGTCCTTGCTAATTCGTGGCATAAGGTGGCAACATTAATATGCAATATGGTAGCATAGTGCCTAAGGCACTTGACTGCTAACCAGAAGGCTGGCAGTTCAAACCCACCAGCCACTCCTCGGAAGGAAGGTTGGGCATTC
>NW_006922503.1:309653-312518 GCF_000298275.1 Orycteropus afer afer | reverse complement strand
AAGGAATGTAACATTGGATCATTGAAAGGGTCTAATAGTTTATTTGCTTGGCTTACTGAGGCATGTATTATGCGGTGGCCTACCTTAAGTCAAGTTGAAGTACCAGACCTGCCTTGGTATAATGTAGAAGAAGGTATCCAGAGGCTTAGGGAAATTGGCATGTTAGAATGGATTTATTAGATTAGGTCCCGAGAACCAGAAATGGAGTGTCCAAAAGACATGCCTTTCACTAGTATGGTAAGGAATAAATTTGTGAAGGGAGCTCCAGCATCCTTGAAGACTACTGTGACTGCTATTTTATGTAAGCCAGATTTGACAGTGGGAACTGCCCTAATTAAACTAAGACACTTAACTACAATGGGGCTGATTGGACCCCATGGTAGTAGGGGTCAAGTGGCAGTAGTTAATCGACAAAGGCAAAGTGGGTGTGGTTACCATAATGGACAGCAGAGTCGGAACTGTAATCAGAAAAGTCTGATCCATGTGGAATGATGGCATTGGCTACTTGCGCATGGTGTTCCTGGTAGTGAAATACATGGCAAATCTACTAAGTATTTACTTGATCTGTATAGACAGAAGAATTATAGATCACATAAACAGCAGCCTAGATCAAAAAGCCAGAATACAGAGTCACAGCCTCTCAATCAATTCCCAGTCTTGATTCAGTTTACAGACCCATACCCCTTGAATGAAGGGGAGGCTGGGTCCCTTTGAGGAAAGACCCCACTACATTGCCAAAAATTTATAATGTCAATCTTTCTCCCAGCCTTCCTTAAAGAGATCTGAGGCCTTTTACAAGAGTGACTATTCATTGGGGAAAAGGAATAATCAGACTTTTCAGGGAATACTGGACCCTGGCTCTGAATTGACACTAATTCCAGGAGACCCAAAGGGTCGTTGTGGCCCACCAGTCAGAGTGGGGGCATATGGAGGTCAAGTTATTGATGGAGTCTTAGCTAAAGTGGGTCTCATAGTGGGTCCAGTGGGTCCCTGAACCCATCCTGTAGTGATTTCCCCAGTTTCAGGATGCATAATTGGAATAGACATACTGAGCAACTGGCAGAATTCCCACATTGGGTCTCTGACATGTGGAGTAAAGACTATTATGGTAGGAAAAGCCAAGTGGAAGCCATTAGAACTGCCTTTACCGACAAAAGTAGTGGATCAAAAGCAATACCACATCCCTGGAGGGGTTGCAGAGATTACTGCCACCATCAAGGACTTGAAGGATGCAGGGGTGGTGATTCTCACCACATCCACATTTAATTCACTTATTTGGCCTGTGCAAACAACAGATGGATCTTGAAGAATGACAATAGATTATTGTAAACTTAATCAGGTGGTGACTCCAATAGCATCTGCTGTTCCTGATGTGGTTTCATTGCTTGAGCAAATTAGTACATCTCCTGGTACTTGTATGCAGCTATTGATCTGGCCAATGCCTTTTCCTCAATACAATTTCAAAGGATCATCAGAAGCAGTTTGCCTTCAGCTGGCAAGGCCAACAGTATAATTTCACAGTGCTTCCTCAGAGGTATGTCAACTCCCCAGAACTGTGTCATAATTTAGTCCTTAGAGATCTTGATCAACTTTCCCTTCCACAAGACATCATACTGGTCCATTATATTGATGACATTATGCTGATTGGACCTAGTAAGGAAGAAATATTGATGACCCTAGACTTACTGGTGAGACATGTGCACGCTAGAGGTTGGGAAATTAACCCAACAAAAATTCAGGCACCTTCCACCTCAGTGAAATTTCAAGAGGTCCAATGGTGTGGGGCATGTCGAGATATTCCTACTAAAGTGAAGGATAAGTTATTGTATCTGGCTTCCCCCACAACTAAAAAGGAGGCAGAATGTCTGGTGGGCCTCACTGGATTTTGGAGGCAACATATCCCTCATTTGAGTGTGTTTCTGAGGCCTATTTATCAAGTGATTCAGAAAGCTGCTAGTTTTGAGTGGGGCCCAGAACAACAGAAGGCTCTGCAACAGGCTCAGGCTGCCATGCAGGCTGCTCTGCCACTTGGGCCATTTGATCTGGCTGATACAATGGTGTTTGAAGTTTCTGTAGTAGATAGAGATGCTGTTTGGAGTCTTTGGCAGGTCCCTATTGGTGAACCGCAATGCAGACCCTTGGGATTTTGGAGCAAAGCCCTGCCATTCTCTGCAGATAACTACTCTTCTTTTGAGAAACAGCTTTTAACTTGTTACTGGGCTTTAATAGAGACTGAACGCCTAACCATGGGCCACCAAGTCACCATGAGGCCTGAGCCGCCCATCATGAACTAGGTGTTGTCTGACCCACAGAGTCATAAAGTTGGGTGTGCACAACAGCATTCCATCATTAAATGGAAGTGGTATATCAGAGATCGGGCTTGAGCAGGACCTGAAGGCACAAGTAAGTTGCATGAGGAAGTGGCCCAAATGTCTATGGTCTCCACTCCAGTCATGTTACCTTACATCTCCCAGTCTGCACCTATAGCCTCATGGGGAGTTCCTTATGACTGAGGAAGAGAAAACTCATGCCTAGTTTACAGCTGGTTCTGTGCAATATGCAAGCAACACTCAAAAGTGGACAGCAGCAACACTGTAGCCCCTTTATGGGACTTCCTTGAAGGACAGTGGTGAAGGGAAATCCTCCCAATGGGCAGAACTCGAGTCGTGCATATGACTGTTCACTTTGCATGGAACAAGAAATGGCCAGATGTGCAATTATATATGGATTCATGGCTTGTGGCTAATGACTTGGCTGGATGGTCTAGGACTTGTGTTCTGGTTACTTAGTGCCACTTTTAAGTCCAAGTTCAAAGTGCCAGGCTCTAGGGGCTGAGTGAAAGCCCCTAAACCTTGGGGTCCAGCT
>NW_006922503.1:308300-309067 GCF_000298275.1 Orycteropus afer afer | reverse complement strand
TTGATTACATTGGACCACTTCCATCATGGAAAGGACAGCGTTTTGCTCTTACTGGAATAGATACTTATTCTGGATATGGATTTGCCTTCCCTGCATGCACAGCTTCTGCCAAAACTACCATCCGTGGACTTACAGAATGCCTTATCCACCATCATGGTATTCCACACAGCATTGCTTCAGATCAAGGGACTCACTTCACAGCAAATCAAGTGCAGCAAGGGCCCTATGTTCATGGAATTCACTGGTCTTACCATGTTCCCCATCATCCTGAAGCAGCTGGCTTGACAGAATGATGGAATGGCCTACTGAAAACACAATTATGGTGCCAGCTAGGTGGAAATATCTTGAAGGGTTGGGGCAATGTTCTCCAGGAGGCTGTATATGCTCTAAACCAGCATCCAATATATGGTTCTGTTTCTCTGATAGCCAGGATTCATGGGTCCAGGAACCAAGGGGAGGAAATGGGAGTGGTACAACTCACTATTACCCCTAGTGACCCACTCAAAAAAATTTTGCTTCCTGTCCCTGCTATCTTATGCTCTGTGAGTCTGGAGATCTTAGTCCCAAAGGGAGGAGTACTCCCATCTGGAGACAAAATAATGATTGTGATGAACTGGAAGTTAAGAATGCCACCCAGATAATTCGGTTTCCTCATGCCTCTGGATCAACACACAAAGAAGGGCATTACTGTACTATCTGGTGTGATAGATCTTGATTACCAAGGGGAAATTGGATTGACATTACATAATGGAGGTAAAGAAGAATAT
>NW_006922503.1:300948-307709 GCF_000298275.1 Orycteropus afer afer | reverse complement strand
ATTCAGTTGTGCTACCTACAACTGTCCATGAGCGAGCAGTCCACCATTTGACCTGGAGATCTTGGATTTGTCATTCGTTGGAGTTAACAGCCAGTGTACTGTCTGCCAACATTGAGCTCCTCAGCCCTTGCATATACAAGTGTCGGGAAAAACCTCCAGCTTGATGTTTGATCCAAGAACTTTGGACTTGCCAGCTTCTGTAAGTGTGTGAGCCATTTTCCTAAGATGAATTTCTCTTTCTCTCTATATATAAGCTTTACTGGTTTTGTTTCTCTAGAGAACCCAGTCTAACACAGGTATGAATTGATCACTGTTACTCTATTTTTTTTTTCTCATGTTGTTGGTGTTTCCTTGGTCCATATACTTTTCTGTGCTTAATAGGATAGAACTGGCTGAAGAATGCATTTCCCAACTAGAAGACAAATCCCTGGACACCAGCCTGTATGAAGAAAAATCAGAACAAAGATTGAAGAGAACCTAAGATTTAGATGGGACGATATGAAAAGAAACAACATATGCCTCATTGGAATTCCAGAACAGGAAGAGGCAGGAAAAAAACACAATGTAATGTAATAAAAGATGTTAAAACTGATAAATCTTTAGTCTTTTTGACTTACATCATGCCAAATGAAAAGTGGAATCTTTGAGTCTTGTTTTCCACTCAAATAACTATTTTAGCATAGCATACGCAAAATGAACTGCCGTTGACTTGTATACGACTCATAGCGACCCCTCCTTGGGTTTCCGAGGCAGTATCACTACAGAAGTAGATTGCCCTACCTTCCTTCCGAGGAGTGGCTAGTGGATTTGAACCCCCAGCCTTCTGGCTTGCAGTCAAATACCTGAGGTACTACACCACCAGAGCTCTCATGTTGTTGTTGTTGTTATGTGTCATCGAGTTGGACTCGACACATAGCAACCCCTCCTTGGGTTTCCGAAGCAGTATCACTACGGAAATAGATTGCCCCATCTTCCTTCCGAGGAGTGCCTGGTGGGTTTGCTGCCAGCCTTCTGGTTAGCAGTCAAGTGCCCTAGGCACTACGCTATCAGAGCTCCCCTAGCATAGCATAGATAAGGTCAAAAACCCACATCAGGTAGAACACTTTACCATTGTTAAATGTTCCCTTAAAATGTTTCATTTAGAAAAATAAAGCTAAGGGTGATGTTTTATTTTATCTTCATGTAAACATTTGCCATGGCATTTTTAAAGCCTAGTAATCTCAGAAATATGTGCTTATAAAACATCAGTTTTGGCCTAGACTTAGCATCTAGTTCAACATCTAATTGGGTCAGAAGTTTTCCCAAAAAGCTGACCTCAAACAAAAATATGGAGCAAGAGATTTCTTTAGTTGAGTGTAGGGTGACCCAGGCATGGAGGCTTCTACTTTCCTAGGGAAAATCCATTTTATTACTGTTTCTACAAGCTGTTCTAAAACACCACTGTAACTTTAATAATTTTGAACATTGGTGTGCTCTCAATTTAAGAAATGATTCATCAGAATGGCTAATATTCACTTGAAGAAAACAACCACAGAGAGTACTGGGACCCAAATGCCAGGTTTTAGAAGTTCCAGGGGTATGGAATAAAATCATTGAGAAGGCAGGCCTGTGTTGTTGTTAGATGCTGTTGAGTCAGTTCTGATTCATAGCAACCCTGTGTATGGCAGAACAAAACACTGCCCAGTCCAACGCCATCCTCACAATTGTTGCTGTGCTTGACCCATTGTTGCAGCCACTGTGTCATTTCGTCTCATTGGGGGTCTTCCTCTTTTCTGATGACCCTCTACTTTACCTAGCATGATGTCCTCCTCCAGAGGCTGGTCCCTGCAGATAACATGTCCAAAGTACTTAAGACAAAATCTAGCCATCATCACTTCTAAGGATCATTCTGGCCATACTTCTTCGAAGACAGATTTGTTTGTTCTTCTGGCAGTCCATGGTATAGTCAATACTCCTCACGTATACCATAATTCAAAGGCATCAATTCTTCTGTGACCTTCTTTATTCATTATCTGGTTTTCAAATGCATATGAGGCAATTGAAAATATCATAGCTTGAGTCAGGTGCACCTTTGTCCTCAAAGTGATATCTTTGCTTTTGAACACTTTAAAGAAGTCTTTTACAGATTTGCACAATAATGTAGGTCATTTGATTTCTTGACTGCTTCTTCCATGGGCATTGATTGTAGATCCAAGTAAAATGAAATCTTTGACAACTTCAACATTTCCTTCATATATCATAATGTTTCTTATTGGTCCAGTTGTGAGGATTAAGATTTCCTTTATGTTGAAGTGTAACCCATACTGAAGGCTGTATGTAGTCTTTGATCTTCATCAGTAAGTGCTTGAAGTCTTCTTCACTTTCAGCAAGAAAGGTTGTGTCATCCGCATATCTCAAGTTTTAGGGAGTCTTCCCTCAATCCTGATGTCACATTCTTCTTCATATAGTTCAGCTTCTTGGATTATTTGCTTAACATACAGATTGAATAAGTATGGTGAAAGGATACAACCCTGATGCACACATTTCCCTTTTTTAAACCATCCCTTTGTTCTGTTCTAATGACTGCCTCTTGGTCTATGCACTGGTTCTGCATGAGCACTTATTAAGTGTTCTGGAATTCCCATTCTTTGCAATGTTATCCATACTTCATTATGACCCACACAGTAAAATGTCTCTGTATAGTCAATAGAACACAAGTAAACATCTTTCTGGTATCTTCTATTTTGAGCCAAAATCCTTCTGACATCAGCAGTGATATTTCATGCTCCACGTCCTCTTCTGAACCCAGCTTGAATTCTGGCAATTCTCTGTAGATGTACTACTGTAACCATTTTTGAATTACCTTCAGCAAAATTTTACTTGTGTGTGGTATTAATGATAATGTTTGATAATTTATGCATTCTTTTGGATCACCTTTTTAGAATGGGCACAAATATGGATCTCTTCCAGTTGGTTGGACAGGTAGCTGTCTTCCAAATTTCTTGGCATAGACAAATGAGCACTTTCAGTGTTGCATCCATCTGTTGAATCATCTCAATTTGTATTCCGTCAATTTCTGGACCCCCTTTTTTTTTTTAAGCCAATGCCTTCAGTGCAGGTTGGACTTCTTCCTTCAGGACCATTGGTTCTTGATCATATGCTACCTCTTGAAATGGTTGAACATTGACCAATTCTTTTTGGTACATGACTCTGTATTTCTTCTATCTTCTTTTGATGCTTCCTATATTATGCAGTATTTTTCTCATAGAATTTTTCAATATTGCAACTGGAGGCCTTAATTTTTTCTTCAGTTCTTTCAGCTTGAGTGATGCCAAATGTGTCCTTCTCTTGGTTTTCTAATTCCAGGTCTTTGTACATTTCATTATAATACTTTAATTTGTCTTCCTGAGTCACTCTTTGAAATATTCTGATCAGATCTTTTACTTCATCATTTTTTTCCATTTGCTTTAGCTACTCTCTGTTCAAATTTCAGAGCCTCTTCTGACATCCATTTCAATCTTTCAAGCCTCCACAGACAGATGGGTTATGGCTGTGCTTAAGGTGAATTGGCCAGAATAAATCTCAGCTCTCCTGCATGGAAGGTGAGAATTCTACCACTGAACTACCACTGACCTCTAAAACTTTGGCTCTATAATATCAGAATCAAAGAACAAGTGGTAAGACATAAAAGAACAAGAGTCTCAGGAAAGTGCATTTTGGTCATTAAAGTTTTCCCCAGGAGCTCAAACCCAATTGTAGACTTGGTGGGTCCAGTGTAAAACCTGAAATACATACAGGATTGGCAAAATAAGAAATGCATCATGAGTTTTTCCTTCTTCTTCAGTATTAAAGCTGTAAGCTAGACAAGGAGAAAGACAAATGTGACATGAGCTCTGAATTATTCTCTTTTATTTACACACTTCAGCAGTTCATTGTTGCCTCATCTCCTGGAGGTTGAAACTAATGAAAGGATGGATAATTTCATGTAAATCAAGAAAATGGAAATTGAATATGTTCTGAACAGTCGTTATATAAAATATGGTTGTTTTCATTACTTTTAACTTCTGCATGGTATACTATCCTGTTAATTAAAAAAATTATGAAAGTGAATGAGTAATGTTTGTAAGTTTCTTTAATCTTAGATGAAAGGTGCTATATAAAACCAAAGTATACTGTGTTGCTTTATTATTTTATTTCTAAGCTCTGCAGCATAAAAAGCTGCAAATAAAATCTCTCAATGCTTTCAAGAGGATGAACATTATCTTCCTAGTACTGGGAAAGTCTTCAGGCTTTTATGAAAGCAGCAGCTCCTGTTTTTTGTGCTGTTCAAGTTTTGAATGCTCAGAGGAGATATTGACAGGCCAAGTTTTTTGGAGTTGTGTGGATGATGATGATGATGATGTGTGTGTGTGTCCTCAAATAAGAAGTACATCATACACACGATGAGTTGGACATTTGATTAGGTGCCACTTTATGGTCAATATTTATTTCTAATTGCTAGTGTGTATTGCTATTCTGAAAGTGGTGTATTGTTATATAGGCATTTTTTCCCCAAAGAATGTGGCTTTTCTTTTTTTGGCTTATTTTCCAGGTCTAGAAGTTGAAAAGAAATATTTGTGCCTTGTCATCTTGTGACATCAGTGAAATTTATATGTCAAACTTCAGAATTAAATTATTCAACAAAGATGAATTGAATGCCCTTATGAAATTCTCACATCAAAATTCTAAGCTGTGCTTTGTGAATGAGGAAGTTCAATACAAGTTTAATACCCTAATTGCATTCAGGAGGGGAGGCAAGGAGGCACAGCACGAGCATCAAGAGTGAAATAACTACGAAAGGTGCCAATGACTAATCTGAGGGAAAAGGGCTATGTATTCAGAGGCAGAAGTGGAGAAGCAGTCAAAGAACTGGGGGTAAATAGGACAACAGCATCATCAGAGAGTGGCACAGTGGAAGCTAAAGAACTGGCTGGAATGGAGTTTACAGGGAGTATGTGGGGCACATGAGGCTGGAAATTTAGCTTGACAACACATAAATTGAAATATCATTTTTCACTCAATTATAATTATCCATCAGTTTCTTTCTTTCCTTTAAGCACTCTCTTTTCTGTCCTTGCACTGAAGTCTCTAAATATGAATAAGGGGATGGCAGGGGTGGTTCAGTGGTAGAATTCTTGCCTTCCAAATAGGAGACCCAGTTTGATTCCTGGCCAATGCTCTTCATGTGCAGCCACCACTCATCTGCCAGTAGAGGCTTGTATGTTGCTATGATGCTGAACAGGTTTCAGCAGAGCTTAAATACTAAGATGATTAGGGAGAAAAGGTTGCCAATCCACTTCTGAAATCAGCCTAGGGATCACAATGGTTCTATCCACAACAATCATGGAGATGGCTTAGGACTAGATAGTGTTTCATTCTATTGTGCATGGGTCACTTTGAGTAGCTGGGGGCCAACTCCAGGGCAGCCAACAACACAAAAGTGAATATGCGTTCTGCCCAGGAAAGAGACCTAGAGTTGATCTTACTTTTCCAATAAATACTAAAGAACAAGAAATGACAAATATTCTTGGCTAATAGTGATACTTTTTGAAAGATTATGTTTTATTTCACACTGAATTTTTTTTTCCCCTGACTCTTCTTCATCCAATAGGCTTACATTACTTGTCAATGGCTCTGAAACACTTTAGGTGTTTGTTATATTACTTTCCAATTCTTTCCATCTTAACCATCTGGATCTGCTGTCAGCAATCTTGAAAGTTTGATTTGAAACAAAATCAAACACAGGTGGAGAAATTGGAGCACTCATTCATTGATGGTAGGAAAGGAAAATGGTCAAACTTCTATAGAAAATAATTTGTCAGTTCCTCAAAAAGTTAAATAAAGAATGACCAGGTGACCTAGCAATTACACTGCTACCAAAAGAATTGAAAATATATGTCCACACAAAAACTTGTACACAAATGTTCATAGCAGTATTGTCCACAATAGTCAAAAAATAGAAGCAACTCAATGTACATCAAGAGATAAGTGGATAGTCAAAATGTGGTGTGTCCATACAATGGAATATTATTCAACTATAAAAAAGAATGAAATACTGATATATGCTACAACATGGGTGAACATTGAAAACATGCTGAGTGAAAGGAAATAAGTCATAAAGGTTATATATTGTATGTTCTTGTTACCTAGTGCCACCCTGACAAGAATATATCACAAATGGGATACTTGAACACACAGAAGTTTATTCTCTTACAATTTGGAGGCTTTAAGTCCAAGTTCAAAGTGCCAGGCTCTATGGGCTGGATGAAAGCCCTTCAACCTTGGGCTTCAGTTCTGCCTGCTGCTCCTGGCCCAGTGAAGCTGAAGGCTTTTCTTCATTCAGACAGCTACTGGATGCTGAGACTGACAAGCCTAAGGTTGACAAGTAAAAAAGCACAGTCCCAATGTTACCAAACCACATGGTAGGCCATTAATTCAAATCCATTGTAAGTCCTAAGGTTGGCAGAGCATGGCAGCTGCTGAACAATGACACGGCTACATGCAGGGTTCAAGTGTGCCATAAACTAGAGACCATTCCCCAAGCCTTCTCCTTATATACGGGAAGCAGACCACAGCCCAAAGGCTGCTCACAGTAGATTCCACCATGGAGTTTATTACCAGTCTTACCATGAGGAACACTACATCCAGCTGCCCAGCCATTCAGCCAGGCCCAGCCAAGTTGACACACAAACTTAACTACCACAATTCCACCCCTTGTCAACTTGGCACCTGTACAGATCTTC
>NW_006922503.1:299152-300083 GCF_000298275.1 Orycteropus afer afer | reverse complement strand
TATTTTGATTCTAAGCATTTCTAGAGATTTATTGTTAACTCCTCTAAAGACTTGAATTCTCCTTTACCTGAAATGTTTAAAAGGAAATAATTGTGCTTTGATGAGTTCCTCTTTATGATTGGAAATAAACTGGTTTCCTACAAAATGTGAGGGAAATGACATTTTTACAACTGGAAACCATTTTTTTTTTTTTCTGATATAAGCTGAGAGTTTATTCTTTAAATGAGATAAGATCATTAAATTATGGTTTTTTTAAAAAAAAAAAAACTCACTAGAATGTACACTTTCAAGAAGCTCTAAGCACTGCCTTTGAGTTGGATCACTGCCAGTTGAGGGATCATAGCGACCCTCCTTGGGTTTAATGTCAAGATGGATGAAATCATTGCTCAAAATATTTTGAAACACTTATTTTGTTATGTTTGCCTCCAAAACCATGACATGTGATTTTTTAATATCCTTAATGGCAATACATTTCTGTTCTTTAATGGCAATTTAACGTCAATTCAAAACAATTCAAAAGTCACACATGTTTGATAAGTATAACAAAAGATCAAACTGGAGAGTATTTTTAATATCAAAAATGAAATGTGATTCTAAGAGTTGTTGTTATGTGTTGTCGAGTTGTCTCCAATTCAAAGCAATCCTCCTTGGGTGGTATGTCTATGGAAGTAGATTGCCCAATCTTCTCTTTCCAGAGTAACTTAAATGAAATCTGAAGGCATTTTTTCCCTTAAATTTTATATATATATATATATTTTGTTGTTGTTGTTGAGCATATACACAGCAAAAACACACACCAATTCAATAGTTTCTACATGTACAATTTAGTGACATCAGTTACATTCTTCAAGTTGTCCAACCCTTCTGCAGTGTAGTAAATTACTTAGTGTGGCTTTTCTACCATAAGTCTTTGTAAACTCCAAGGTGGGAA
>NW_006922503.1:297435-298452 GCF_000298275.1 Orycteropus afer afer | reverse complement strand
GAGCTACTGTTATCAATTTGATCCCATATAGATAGTTCTTAAAAGAGCATAATGCTTAAGGCAGAACTCTTTCTTACTAGTTAAGCTAAACTATTGTTCAGTTGTAATATAACTTCAAACCAAAACTAAACCCACTGCCATAAAGTCGATTCCGACTCAGTGATCCCCATTGGGTTTCCAAAATGGTAAATCTTTACAGAAGTAGATTGCCTCATCTTCCTTCCACAGAGCAGCTGGTGGGTTTGCTTGGTACAGTGGAGGGTCAACGAAAAAGGGGAAGGCCCTCAATAAGATGAATTGACACAGTGGCTGCAACGATGGGCTCAGGTATAGCAAGGATTATGAAGCTGGCACACAACCGGGCAGTGTCTCCTTCTGTTGTACATAGGGTCACTGTGAGTCAGAGCCGACTCAATGGCTTCTAAAAGCAACATTAATTGATTCCTGTAATCTGGTAAAATTCACATAATGTTTTCTTCTTATTGGCCCAGGGATAGCCCGAATAAACACCACTAGAACTTTTGGCAAGCAAGACTGAAAATAAGCCAATACTTAACAATATTTCAGCAGGACCATGCTGAAGGTAGTTTAACCACCACTACCACTTGGCTTTCAACCCCTGGGTTCCTGGAATTAGTAAGAGTAATAATAATAAGAAACACTTACATAATACTACCTATGTGCCAACTACTTTTCTAAGTTTACTTATTTCACCTTCATAAATATAAAGTAGGAGCCATTATTATCATCCCTGTTTTACAGGTGAGGAGATCAGAGCCCAGGTAAATTAAGAGATTTGCCTAGGACCACGCAGCTACTAAGAGATGAAAGTAGAATTTAAATGTGGTCTAAACTCCTACAGGAGTGCCTGAGTGGTGCAAACAGTTAAGAGCTTGGCTGCTACCCAAAAGGTTGGAGGATCAAGTACACCCAGATGCTACTTCCAAGAAATCAGCCATTGAAAACCCTATGGAGTACAGTTCGACTCTGACACACATAGCATTGCCATGAGTCAGA
>NW_006922503.1:295505-296240 GCF_000298275.1 Orycteropus afer afer | reverse complement strand
TATAAATTTACAAAGCAGATTTGTTTCACTCTCAACAGTTCATGTATATTTGGTTTCACAGACTGATTACAATGCCAACATTAAAAAGCTCTTCTCTCATCTCCTCCCATTGACTACCCCTTCCCCGTGCCCTTCTTATCTGTGCATTCCTGTCTGTCCAGGTTTCCCTCTATGCAAATGATGCCCTTCTGATGTCTCATGGTTGATTGATCCATGGAATGCATCTCCCTGGGGTAGATGTTCTGCTTGTAGGCCTTTCTACTATTTGGCTGAGAGCTAATTCATGGAAGTGAGTCCAGTTCCAGGCCTGAAGGATAACCTGGTGCCATGGTCTTGAGGGTTCCACCAGTCTCTATCCAACCAGTAATTCTGGTCATTTTTGTATTTTTGAATTTTGTTCTATGTTTTTCCTCCTACTCTATCCAGGAAGTCCATTTTTTTTAAAATTGTGCTTTAGGTGCAAGTTTACAGAACTGAGTTTGTTTTACATTCACCATTTTGTGTACATTTGGTTTCACTCCCCAATTACTATTCCCAACCCTAACCCAGTCTCCCCCCTCCCTGCCCAGTCACACACCCCCAAGCCCCTCATAGTTACGCACTCCTGTTTGTCCTGCATTTCCTCCATGTGAATGTTGCCCTGTGGTCAATTGCTCCAAGGGATGCATCTCCATAGAGTATATGGGTGCGTCACCCTGGGTTGAATGGTCTGCATGTATATCTTCTCTACTGTTG
>NW_006922503.1:292452-294450 GCF_000298275.1 Orycteropus afer afer | reverse complement strand
CTTTTCCATACCATCCCTCCCCTTACCCACCTCAGTGTGTGGCCCCTAACTAGCCCCAAATTATTCCCTCCCCTTCCCTCCCCACCCTGGTAACCTACAAAGTGAGTTCCCTTCCTTAAGCAAACCCTTCTTTGTCTTTTTAAAGTAATGGGCTCATACAATATTTGTCCTTCTGCGATTGACTTATCTCACTCAGCATAATGTGCTCCAGGTTCATCCATGTTGTGAGGTGATTTGCATACAGGATCTCCAATTTTGATCCCTTTCCAAGTGGTTGGCATTGGTAGGTGGACACCATCTAGTTCTTCTGGTCTCAGGGTCATGAAGGCTGTTGTTCCTGTGGTCAATCATATCTTTGGACCAATTGTTTCCACATGACTTTGATTTTCTTCACTCTTCTTTACTCCAGACAAGGGGAAACCAATAGTTGCATCTTAGGTGGCCACTTGAAAGCTTTTAAGACCCCAGTCACTACTCACCAAAGCAGCGAATGTAGTAGTAGGATGAAGAACAAGATTTTTATATACTATGTTGTGCCAATTGAGCTTGATGTCCCCTAAGACCATGGTCCCGAGCCCACAGACCCAGTGACTCTCTCCCTCAAGGTACTTGGTTGTCACTGTGAAGCTACTCCAACCCTGCCCCCTATTGGTTCTATAATGTATATGGATATTTTTGTAGCACAAATACATGTATAAGAATATCTTCAATCAGATCTATCCATGGTCATGGGTATATTCCTGTTCACCTACCCACACCTGATCTCACCTCTCTATGCATTTACCCATAGACTAGTGTTTGCTACCACTGATAATACAGTATTGTGCATGTAATAGTATTTGCCTCTGTTGTCTATGTCTTTTGTGCATGCTTCTGTGTCTTTCTTTCCCCTATTGTCATGGTCACACACTTTTGTTATATTGCCTTTCCCTTCACCCAAATCAACACATGACTCTTAACTAGTCAGAAATTTTTTATCCACTTCCCTCCTATCCCTGGTAACCAACAAAGGAAATTTCCTTCCCTGCATAAACCTTTTCTTGACTTTTTATAATAATGGACTCATAAAATATTTGTCCTTCTTTGATTAACTTATTTCACTCAGCATAGTATCCTCCAAATTCATCCATGTTATGAGGTCATTTGTGGGTTCTTCATTATTCTTAAATGTTACATAGTATTCTACAGTGTGGATGTATCATAGTTTGGTTATCCATTCATCTGTTGACCAACATGTAGGCTGTTTCCATCCTTTTGCTATAATGAATTGTGCTGCAATGAACTTGAGTGTGCATATGTCTATTTGTGACCTGAGTCTCACCTCTTTAGGATATTTTCCTACTAATGGAATTGTTGGATCAAGTGGTATTTCTATTTTCATTTTTTTAAGGAAATGCCATACTGTTTTCCGCTATGGCTGTACCATTTTACAATCCCATCAACAGTATTTGTGAAATCCAAACTCTCCACACCATCGCCAGCATTTGTTATTTTCTGCCTTGTTGAATTTTGCTATTATTGCTGAGGTGAGATGATATCTCATCATTGCTTTGATTTGCATCTTTCTAATGGCTAATAATCGTGAGCATTTCCTCATTTGTTTTTTGGCCACCTGTATCTCTTCTTTAGTGAAGTGTCTGGTCATGCCCTTTGCTCACTTTTTAATTGGAGTGTTTGTCTTGTTGATGTTGAGATGTTGAAGTTTTCTGTAGATTTTAGAGATAAGTTCCTCGTCAGATATGTCATAGCCAAATATTTTTCCCAATCTGTAGGTTCCCTTTTTCCTCTTTTGAAGAAGTCTTTTGGTGCACACATGAATTTAACTTTTAAAAGTCCCAGTCATTCAGTTTCTCTTCTGCTGCTTGGGAATTTGGAATTATGCTTGATAGTCTATTTATACCATAAATTGGGGGGCCCTATGCCAGGAATGATAGTTTGAAAAGGAATGGCGTGGCATTCATCATCACAAAGGATGTTTCAAGATCTGTCCTGAAGTAC
>NW_006922503.1:286366-288027 GCF_000298275.1 Orycteropus afer afer | reverse complement strand
GGTGATTTTCTTTTGGGGTCTATCCTGTTTGGGGTTCGTTGGACTTCCTGAATGGATATATTCTCATCTTTCATCATATCAGGGAAGTTCTCTTCCAACAAATCTTGGGCAATTTTCTCTGTGGTTTTATTTGTCTCTTCCTGTTCTGGAATTCCAATTACATGTAGGTTATTCCTTTTGATGGTATCCCACATGAATATTAGGCTTTCTTCGTTTTGTTTTGATTTATTTTCTGATTGATCCCTTTCTAAAGAAGTATTCAGGTATTTGTTTTCAATCTCATTAATTCTGTCTTCCATTGCATCAATTCTACTCTTTTGCCCTTTCAATCTATTTCTGACAATTTAGTATTAACCTTCTGGATTTCTATCTGTAGATTTGGAATCATTTCTAATTTTTCATTTATTTTGTCATATTGTTCTTGTATTTTCTCCTTAATTCTTCTAGGGTTTTGTCTGTGTTTCCCTTGATCTGTCTCTGAATCCTTTGAAGATAACTAAATATAATTCTTTTGAATTCCTTATCAGGGGGTTCCAATGCTGCACCTTCCTCAGGGATGTGTTTTGGGTCTGTATCCTGGTCCCTTGTTTCTCCTGCTTTATCTTGCTTCTTTGTGTGGACTGTGATGCTCTGTTGTCTCCAAGGCATTGTGATGTTTTTGTGTTTATATTTAATTGCTGATTGAATGTTGAAGTGACTTGCCCACAATTTTCATTTTCTTTGTTTTGTTTGCATGTTACCTATGCAAGCAGGATACTAGTGCTATGCTCCTCTCTTCACTAGTTGGTAGCACTTATACACTCACCACCTGTCCTTTCCTTTTGTCAGCCTTTTGTATGTTCCTGCCGACCTTGGCAAATAGAGCCTATTCTTAGGTCCCTCATTTGGATGAATGAGAATGCTATCACTTTAAAATCCAAAATGGTTGCCACTAGTAAAGATTAAAAATGGCTGCAACCTCAGTCACTTTAAATATCCAAAATGGCCACTGCTTGTAAACATTCAAAATGGCTGTGCCCTCCAGACAGCAGAAAATCAACAGCTCAGGTAGTCCCCCTCCTTGCTGTTTCCCTTCGTAGTTGTAGGCCACCAGCATAGTCGTCCTTGCAGTCCTTGGTGACGAGGGCTGATCTTTAGCTCAATTCTCAGGTCCTGGCACTACTTGGAAATATTCAGGCTGCTGGTCCCGTCAGAGTAGCTGACAGTCTGCAGCTCCGACTGTCTCTGTACTCACTGTTTTCGTTCAGGTTTTTCCACTAGTTGGTGCCTAATCCACTTCTGTATATTTCCTTTCAAAGCTCAGGGCTCCAGGATTATCTTCTGTATCTCTGTCAATTTGTTTTTCTTTTCTTTGTTGAAGAGGGTCTGTGTTCCTTGTCTGCCTATTCCTCCATCTTACTGGAAGTCTCCCCAAGGCTATCCCTATTTTATCTTTGATTAACTTTATGGTTTGGAGTTTTACATTTAAGTCTATGATCCATCTTGAGTTAGTTTTGTATATGGTGTGAGGTATGGAACTTGTTTCATTTTTCTGCAAGTTGATATCCAATTTTGCCAGTACTAGTAGGAGCTCTGGTGGCATAGTGCCTAAGGCACTTGACTGCTAACCAGAAGGCTGGTGGTTCAAACTCACCAGCCACTCCTCAGAAGGAAGATTGGGC